>NW_028292768.1:0-37562 GCF_964252035.2 Podarcis erhardii | reverse complement strand
ACGCATGAGAGCTGCATTTGAAAAAAACTCGTTCAAATCCTGCATATAGAAAGATCAGAGCAACTCGAAGCGAATATTTGTAGAAGCAGTGTGTAGCGTTCTGCGGTGTTTTGAAAGATGACCCTAACGTAAACTACAGTGCCTACTGTTCGATACGCTCGATGTCAATTTCTTAGCACTATCAGCTTCCAATATTACTTATCAAATGTGTTACTCGGGGTTTATAACTCTATGGTCTGTCTACACTTCGGCTGTCAGATTACAGCACACTGCGTAATATGCCTGTGGCAAAGAGATCTGGCTTTCTTGAGTTTGAGGAGGCACCCCATAAAGACTTATAGCGTCGCCATCTGCAGCTTGTAAGATTATAGAGAACCACAAAGCTTCTAGCTCACTCAACGACGTTGCAACATACGAAAGCACAGAGCAGATGTGTTCTGACAAAAACTTTCCAAGCACCATTTCTGTTCTTCAAATCAACGCACACCCTCAAATTGGTACCTTATACCGAATGCTCATTGACCTCAAAATTTGGTCCTCCGTCACCTTCATTATCCACTTCATGACTCGCCGGGCCACGTGGAGCAGGCTGCCTTAGTGGGTCACATATTCTTAATGATCTTGCCAAAGCGCGAATAGTAAGAAACAATAAAATTTGCCACACACCAAACATAAACCAAGTAAATCCGTTTTCCTGCCCTTCTTCAGGCTCCGGTTGGATGTATGAAGTCGTCGCCCCTGCAGATGTTGGTACTGCCGTCGAGAAATTTGTATACATTTTGCTCTAATAACGTTCTTGTATTTCCAAAGAAAAGTTCTCGTTTATTCCATTTTGCAGAAGCCTCGGACACTGTGACTACTAGAACTGATTACGATTCTTTGAAGGAATTTAGTGATGACTGGAAGAGGTTCTTTGACCTCCCCTGCATAATTAACGTACAAATGGAAAAGACTGTCACAAGTTGTATTAAAAGACTGAACAGAGGGAAGCTTCTTTTGACACTGCAAAAGCAGTAGGGCTAATCCAGTCTAACGTTGATCAGTGAAAATGATGCCCTTGCTAAACGAAGCATTGATTGAACTCCACATAGCATCGTTTTTTCTAGAAAATTGTTCATTCCATCAACCCAAGCAAAAAGGGGGAAAAGCACGTAGCCAAGAGATCACATGATAGACTGCTAAATGCCAGAAGCGGAAACGCACGCATGATACATGAAAAACCTTCTGTTGATTATCATTATGTCAAAACACGTGAGGCCCTAACGTATTCACAAACACAAAATGCCAGAGGGAAGTAAGACGAACCACATTCGTCCAAAGGTAGTTGTGATTAGGTACTAGTTTTAGGGCAAAATTTCAGTTTCTCGGACGATGCTACTGTTGCAGCAATTCCTCCACCGCTGCGGACCGGTTTGCGTTGTGACAAGTAAGCATTTGCCTTTCATCATGATATCCTTGTGTCAGGTGAGACAACTGTATAGCACGCAATCTTTTAGCTACGTGCTTTTTTCTATTTTTCTTGGGCTGAAGGATTGAACAGTATTGCTAGAATGGACGATGATATGTGGAGGTCAATCAATGCTTCGCATAGTAAGGGCGTCATATTTCACTGATCAAAATTTCGAACGATATTATCATAAATGAGCTGTGGGAAGCTGCCATCGGAGTCAAACGTTTTTAAAACTGTTCTACTTTTTTGCAGGGGTTGCTTCACTTCAGACTGCTTGAACTTGTGAATGAAGGATTTCACGGCGAAGACTGTCTAGCGGGTGTGAAGAGCAAGCGCAATCCGTCTACACCACCTGCGTTTTTCCAGTGAGGCCCAACTCGTGTGTCTATATCGAGAGGGTCGTATTCTTAAGAGCACCAAAAGAACAAATCATACTGCTTCACAAATAATTGTCAATGCCGCACAGAATAAAGCGAAAAATATTCTCTGTCCGGATGATACTCTGCGTTATTTCACTAAGTTGCTGCACCACTTCCATCGATGTTCAATGCAGGCAAGCGACTCGCTTGTTGTGGTGAATATGTGTGATCTGTAATCATCGTTGCGTTGGTGTGTGAGAGTCGAACGTGCAAGTGAACGTTCAAACAACAGGGCAAGCTGACATTCAACAACAATATACAATGTTCAAAATGACGCCAATCAAAATAAAACATTCCGTTGAACCGCCATTATACTAATCATGCGTAGACTGCGTTGCATTCGAAACGAACAGTGGGCATGCTTAGCACGTGGTAGACGTCATGTGATAAAGCGGTGTCTTCAGTCCCGGTGGTGCTGATCGAATGTATATCCTTCTGCTGGATCTACATATATATGTATATATATATATATATATATATATTAATAAGCTAAATGATTGGATTTGGATTTGCGGGTTACGACTTCCGATTATGCTTAAGAAACTCCTCTGTCCGCAGCCAACATGAACGAAGCACATCACGTTACCTGCGGTACGCATGAGAGCTGCATTGAAAGAAAACTCATTGATGCAGAGATTGAAGTGAATGTTCAAATCCTGCATATAGAATGATCAGAGCGACTCGAAGCGAATATTTGTAGAAGCAGTGTGTAGCGTTCTGCGGTGTTTAAAAAAGATAACACTAACGTAAACTACAGTCCCTACTGTTCGATACGCTCGATTTCAATTTCTCAGCATTATCAGCTTGCGACATTTCTTATCAAATGTTTTAGTCGGGATTCATAACTCTATGGGTCTGTCTACACTTCGGCTGTCAGATTTACAGCACACTGCATAATATGCCTGTGGCAAAGAGATCTGGCTTTCTAGAGTTTTAGAAGGCACCCCATAAAGACTTATAGCGTCGCCATCTACAGAATCACGAAGCCGGTAGCTCACTCATCGACGTTGCGACAGACGAGAGCACAGAGCAATCAACTCGTCGTACATATATATATATAAATATATATATATATATATATATATAGGAGCATTTGCAAGCGGAGAAAAAAATTTATTCAATGGCAATCTTTACTTCGATGCTTCTCCATCCGTTTGGTGTATCTCTGCTGGAATTTGGAATGCATTCCACAGTTGATTATGTTTTGCCGGGTGGAATGAACAAGGTTGGCAAAGAGGCGGTCGTGAATAGGGATTAACGTGTGATATTAGTAACACATCACGGAAGGTAAGCATTCAAAGAGGGCTGTCAGGATCTCGATTTAACCTCGATGTAAGGTTACAATAAAATGCAGGGCAGCTCAAATACTCACTGAGACATGGTTCATATTTAATAAGAGAACAAACTACGCAGATAAGCTACCCTGAGGGTACATAACGTCAATGAACGCTTGGGTCTTTCGAGGAGAAGCAAACGACCAGTAGGCAAAAGTATTGGAGTAGATGTGTTCTGACAAAACTTCCCAAGCACCATTCTGTTCTTCAAATCAACGCACACCTCAAATTGGTACCTTTTACCGAATGCTCATTGACCTCAAAATTTGGTCCTCCGTCACCTTCATTATCCACTTCATGACTCGCCGGGCCACGTGGAGCAGGCTGCCTTAGTGGGTCACATATTCTTAATGATCTTGCCAAAGCGCGAATAGTAAGAACAATAAAATTTGCCACACACCCAAACATAAACCAAAGTAAATCCGTTTTTCCTGCCCTTTCTTCAGGCTCCGGTTGGATGTATGAAGTCGTCGCCCCTGCAGATGTTGGTACTGCCGTCGAGAAATTTGTATACATTTTGCTCTAATAACGTTCTTGTATTTCCAAAGAAAAAGTTCTCGTTTATTCCATTTTGCAGAAGCCTCGGACACTGTGACTACTAGAACTGATTCGATTCTTTGAAGGAATTTAGTGCTGACTGGAAGAGGTTCTTTGACCTCCCCTGCATAATTAACGTACAAATGGAAAAGACTGTCACAAGTTGTATTAAAAGACTGAACAGAGGGAAGCTTCTTTTGACACTGCAAAAGCAGTAGGGCTAATCCAGTCTAACGTTGATCAGTGAAAATGATGCCCTTGCTAAACGAAGCATTGATTGAACTCCACATAGCATCGTTTTTTCTAGAAAATTGTTCATTCCATCAACCCAAGCAAAAAGGGGAAAAGCACGTAGCCAAGAGATCACATGATAGACTGCTAAATGCCAGAAGCGGAAACGCACGCATGATACATGAAAACCTTCTGTTGATTATCATTATGTCAAAACACGTGAGGCCCTAACGTATTCACAAACACAAAATGCCAGAGGGAAGTAAGACGAACCACATTCGTCCAAAGGTAGTTGTGATTAGGTAATAGTTTTAGGGCAAGATTTCAGTTTCTCGGACGATGCTACTGTTGCAGCAATTCCTCCACCGCTGCGGACCGGTTTGCTTTGTGAACAAGTAAGCATTTGCCTTTCATCATGATATCCTTGTGTCAGGTGAGACAACTGTATAGCACGCAATCTTTTAGCTACGTGCTTTTTTCTATTTTTCTTGGGCTGAAGGGATTGAACAGTATTGCTAGAATGGACGATGATATGTGGAGGTCAATCAATGCTTCGCATAGTAAGGGCGTCATATTTCACTGATCAAAATTTCGAACGATATTATCATAAATGAGCTGTGGGAAGCTGCCATTGGAGTCAAACGTTTTCAAAACTGTTCTACTTTTTTGCAGGAGTTGCTTCACTTCAGGACTGCTTGAACTTGAGAATGAAGGATTTCACGGCGAAGACTGTCTAGCGGGTGTGAAGAGCAAGCGCAAATCCGTCTGCACCACCTGCGTTTTCCAGTGAGGCCCAAACTCGTGTGTCTATATCGAGAGGGTCGTATTCTTAAGAGCACCAAAAGAACAAATCCATACTGCTTCACAAATAATGTCAATGCCGCACAGAATAAAGCGAAAAATATTCTCTGTCGGATGATACTCTGCGTTATTTCACTAAGTTGCTGCACCCACTTCCATCGATGTTCAATGCAGGCAAGCGACTCGCTTGTTGTGGTGAATATGTGTGATCTGTAATCATCGTTGCGTTGGTGTGTGAGGAGTCGAACGTGCAAGTGGAACGTTCAAAACAACAGGGCAAGCTGACATTCAACAACAATATACAATGTTCAAAATGACGC
This sequence comes from Podarcis erhardii, assembly GCF_964252035.2. Taxonomy (NCBI): domain Eukaryota; kingdom Metazoa; phylum Chordata; class Lepidosauria; order Squamata; family Lacertidae; genus Podarcis; species Podarcis erhardii. The sequence continues at coordinate 32,470 of NW_028292768.1, read as the reverse complement.
CAATCAAAATAAAACATTCCGTTGAACCGCCATTTTAAGAAATTGATTTGCTTGAACGGACACACCTTACAGCTGCTAATCATGCGTAGACTGCGTTGCATTCGCAAACGAACAGTGGACAGGCGTAGCACGTGGTAGCCGTTGTGTGTTAAAGCGGTGGCCTTTCAGTCCCGGTGGTGCTGATCGAATGTATATCGTTCTGCTGGATCTACATATATATGTATATATATATATATTAAATAAGCCTAAATGATTGGATTTGGATTTGCGGGTTACGGCTTCCGATTATGCTTAAGAAACTCCTCTGTTCCGCAGCCAACATGAACGAAGCACATCACGTACCTGCGGTACGCATGAGAGCTGCATTTGAAAAAAACTCGTTCAAATCCTGCATATAGAAAGATCAGAGCAACTCGAAGCGAATATTTGTAGAAGCAGTGTGTAGCGTTCTGCGGTGTTTTGAAAGATGACCCTAACGTAAACTACAGTGCCTACTGTTCGATACGCTCGATGTCAATTTCTTAGCACTATCAGCTTCCAATATTACTTATCAAATGTGTTACTCGGGGTTTATAACTCTATGGTCTGTCTACACTTCGGCTGTCAGATTACAGCACACTGCGTAATATGCCCTGTGGCAAAGAGATCTGGCTTTCTTGAGTTTGAGGAGGCACCCCATAAAGACTTATAGCGTCGCCATCTGCAGCTTGTAAGATATAGAGAACCACAAAGCTTCTAGCTCACTCAACGACGTTGCAACATACGAAAGCACAGAGCAGATGTGTTCTGACAAAAACTTTCCAAGCACCATTTCTGTTCTTCAAATCAACGCCACACCCTCAAATTGGTACCTTATACCGAATGCTCAGTGGACCTCAAAATTTGGTCCTCCGTCACCTTCATTATCCACTTCATGACTCGCCGGGGCCACGTGGAGCAGGCTGCCTTAGTGGGTCACATATTCTTAATGATCTTGCCAAAGCGCGAATAGTAAGAAACAATAAAATTTGCCACACACCAAACATAAACCAAGTAAATCCGTTTTCCCTGCCCTTCTTCAGGCTCCGGTTGGATGTATGAAGTCGTCGCCCCTGCAGATGTTGGTACTGCCGTCGAGAAATTTGTATACATTTTGCTCTAATAACGTTCTTGTATTTCCAAAGAAAAGTTCTCGTTTATTCCATTTTGCAGAAGCCTCGGACACTGTGACTACTAGAACTGATTACGATTCTTTGAAGGAATTTAGTGCTGACTGGAAGAGGTTCTTTGACCTCCCCTGCATAATTAACGTACAAATGGAAAAGACTGTCACAAGTTGTATTAAAAGACTGAACAGAGGGAAGCTTCTTTTGACACTGCAAAAGCAGTAGGGCTAATCCAGTCTAACGTTGATCAGTGAAAATGATGCCCTTGCTAAACGAAGCATTGATTGAACTCCACATAGCATCGTTTTTCTAGAAAATTGTTCATTCCATCAACCCAAGCAAAAAGGGGGAAAAGCACGTAGCCAAGAGATCACATGATAGGACTGCTAAATGCCAGAAGCGGAAACGCACGCATGATACATGAAAAACCTTCTGTTGATTATCATTATGTCAAAACACGTGAGGCCCTAACGTATTCACAAACACAAAATGCAGAGGGAAGTAAGACGAACCACATTCGTCCAAAGGTAGTTGTGATTAGGTACTAGTTTTAGGGCAAAATTTCAGTTTCTCGGACGATGCTACTGTTGCAGCAATTCCTCCACCGCTGCGGACCGGTTTGCTTTGTGACAAGTAAGCATTTGCCTTTCATCATGATATCCTTGTGTCAGGTGAGACAACTGTATAGCACGCAATCTTTTAGCTACGTGCTTTTTTCTATTTTTCTTGGGCTGAAGGATTGAACAGTATTGCTAGAATGGACGATGATATGTGGAGGTCAATCAATGCTTCGCATAGTAAGGGCGTCATATTTCACTGATCAAAATTTCGAACGATATTATCATAAATGAGCTGTGGGAAGCTTTGGCATCGGAGTCAAACGTTTTTAAAAACTGTTCTACTTTTTTGCAGGGGTTGCTTCACTTCAGACTGCTTGAACTTGTGAATGAAGGATTTCACGGCGAAGACTGTCTAGCGGGTGTGAAGAGCAAGCGCAATCCGTCTACACCACCTGCGTTTTTCCAGTGAGGCCCAACTCGTGTGTCTATATCGAGAGGGTCGTATTCTTAAGAGCACCAAAAGAACAAATCATACTGCTTCACAAATAATTGTCAATGCCGCACAGAATAAAGCGAAAAATATTCCTCTGTCCGGATGATACTCTGCGTTATTTCACTAAGTTGCTGCACCACTTCCATCGATGTTCAATGCAGGCAAGCGACTCGCTTGTTGTGGTGAATATGTGTGATCTGTAATCATCGTTGCGTTGGTGTGTGAGAGTCGAACGTGCAAGTGACGTTCAAACAACAGGGCAAGCTGACATTCAACAACAATATACAATGTTCAAATGACGCCAATCAAAATAAAACATTCCGTTGAACCGCCATTATATGAAATTGATTTGCTTGAAGGAACATATCTTACAGCTGCTAATCATGCGTAGATGCGTTGCATTCGAAACGAACAGTGGGCATGCTTAGCACGTGGTAGACGTCATGTGATAAAGCGGTGTCCTTCAGTCCCGGGGTGCTGATCGAATGTATATCCTTCTGCTGGATCTACATATATATGTATATATATATATATATATATTTAATAAGCTAAATGATTGGATTTGGATTTGCGGGTTACGACTTCCGATTATGCTTAGAAACTCCCTCTGGTCCGCAGCCAACATGAACGAAGCACATCACCGTTACCTGCGGTACGCATGAGAGCTGCATTGAAAGAAAACTCATTGATGCAGAGATTGAAGTGAATGTTTCAAATCCTGCATATAGAATGATCAGAGCAACTCGAAGCGAATATTTGTAGAAGCAGTGTGTAGCGTTCTGCGGTGTTTTAAAAAAGATAACACTAACGTAAACTACAGTCCCTACTGTTCGATACGCTCGATGTCAATTTCTCAGCATTATCAGCTTGCGACATTTCTTATCAAATGTGTTTAGTCGGATTCATAACTCTATGGTCTGTCTACACTTCCGGCTGTCAGATTACAGCACACTGCATAATATGCCTGTGGCAAAGAGATCTGGCTTTCTAGAGTTTTAGAAGGCACCCCATAAAGACTTATAGCGTCGCCATCTACAGAATCACGAAGCCGGTAGCTCACTCATCGACGTTGCGACAGACGAGAGCACAGAGCAATCAACTCGTCGTACATATATATATATTAAATATATATATATATATATAGGAGCATTTGCAAGCGGGAGAAAAAAAATTTATTCAATGGCAATCTTTACTTCGATGCTTCTCCATCCGTTTGGTGTATCTCTGCTGAATTTTATGCTTTCCACAGTTGATTATGCTTTGCCGGGTGGAATGAACAAGGTTGCAAAGAGGCGGTCGTGAATAGGGATTAACGTGTGATATTAGTAACACATCACGGAAGGTAAGCATTCAAAGAGGCGGTCAGATCTCGATTTAACTCGATGTAAGGTTACAATAAAATGCAGGGCAGCTCAAATACTCACTGAGACATGGTTCATATTTAATAAGAGAACAAACTACGCAGATAAGCTACCCTGATGGTACATTAACGTCAATGAACGCTTGGGTCTTTCGAGAGAAGCAAACGACCAGTAAGGCAAAAGTATTGGAGTAGATGTGTTCTGACAAAAACTTTTCAAGCACCATTTATGTTCATCAAATCAACGCACACCCTCTAATTTGTACCTTTTTATCAAATGAACATCGCAAGTTTAATCTGATTCTTCTAGTTCTAAAAGTCGTCTGTCAGGATCCTCAGGGTCCTCTGAAGCAGGGCTGCTTTTTTCGGCAAAAACAACATGATTTCTGAATTTACACATTAGGAATAACCAAAACATCATGTGGAAAATATCAAGACACAGAAGGAACAACACAAATGATGATGGCAAGCCGTGATTGGACTGCGGCGTCACAGCCGTCGGGTCGGGTGCACTCATTTTAATCTAGACTAAAGTACTGTTCTTCTACGGTTGAAGAAACATTCGTCGTCAGCTCTTTTTTTGGGAGAAGCCTCGGGACCAAAAGACACGGTAAAAACTGGTAACGGCTCACTCGAGAAATCCAGTGGTGAGTGCAACAAGTTCTTTTGACCTCCTCTGCCCAGAAGAAAAAAAGACTGTAGCGAGCTATATTAATGCTTGAAAAAAAGTGAGGCTTTCTCCAACTGTAGAAATGCAGAAGGGTGAATCCCAGTTAAGCTTCCGATTAGCAAAATAAGAAGCCCTTACTTAGCGAAGCATTGATTGAGCTCTACAGAGCATCGTCCATTTCTGGCAAAACTGTTCATCCCATCATCCCAAGAAAAACGTGGAAAAAGCACGCAGTCACGAGATTGCGTGATATACCGCTGAATGCCAGAAGCGGAAATGCACGCATGATACATGAAAAACCTTCTGTTCAATTCTAATATATCAAAAATATGCCCGGCCCAGCGTATTCACACACACAGAATGATAAAAAGAGTTAAGACGCATCACATGTGTTCAAAAACTTTACTGATTTTCTACACTTTTTAGATAAAAAAAACTTCACTTTGCTGAAAAATACTTATCATGCTCCACTTGCAGCGGGCCGGTTTGCGTTGTTGAAAAGTAAGGATTTGCCTTTCATCATGAACTCCTTGTGCCCAGTGGGAGCGAGCTGATATTCATCATTATCAAGCAGTGGGAAGCTGCCGCCGAGATGAAACTTTTGTAAAACAGTTGTACGTTTTGCATGGAGTTCCTTTTTTTCAGTCTGCTTGAACTTGCGAACGATGAATAAGAGGCGAAGCACTGTCTAGAGGGTGTGAAGGGCAAGCCCGATCCTTCTACACCACCTGCGTTTTCCAGTGAACCGGACGCGTGTGTCTATATCAAGACGATCGTATTTGTTTCACAAATACGTGTCAATGCCGCACAGAAGAATGCGGACAATATTCTCTGTCGGAAGATACTCTGTGTCATTTCACTGAGTTGCTGCACCACTTCCATCGATGTTCAATGCAGGCAAGCGACTCGCTTGCTGTGGTGAATATGTGTGATCTGTAAGCATCGTTGCGTTGGTGTGTGAGAGTCGAACGTGCAAGTGAACGTTCAAACAACAGGGCAAGCTGACATTCAACAACAATATACAATGTTCAAAATGACGCCAATCGAAATAAAATTTTCCGTTGAACCGCCATTATATGAAATTGATTTGTAGGAACACACCTTACAGCTGCTAATCATAGACTGCGTTGCATTCGCAAACGAACAGTGGGCATGCTTAGCACGTGGTAGCCGTTGTGTGTTAAAGCGGTGGCCTTCAGTCCCGGTGGTGCTGATCGAATGTATATCGTTCTGCTGGATCTACATATATATGTATATATATATATATATTAAATAAGCTAAATGATTGGATTTGGATTTGCGGGTTACGGCTTCCGATTATGCTTAAGAAACTCCTCTGTCCGCAGCCAACATGAACGAAGCACATCACGTACCTGCGGTACGCATGAGAGCTGCATTTGAAAAAAACTCGTTCAAATCCTGCATATAGAAAGATCAGAGCAACTCGAAGCGAATATTTGTAGAAGCAGTGTGTAGCGTTCTGCGGTGTTTTGAAAGATGACCCTAACGTAAACTACAGTGCCTACTGTTCGATACGCTCGATGTCAATTTCTTAGCACTATCAGCTTCCAATATTACTTATCAAATGTGTTACTCGGGGTTTATAACTCTATGGTCTGTCTACACTTCGGCTGTCAGATTACAGCACACTGCGTAATATGCCTGTGGCAAAGAGATCTGGCTTTCTTGAGTTTGAGGAGGCACCCCATAAAGACTTATAGCGTCGCCATCTGCAGCTTGTAAGATTATAGAGAACCACAAAGCTTCTAGCTCACTCAACGACGTTGCAACATACGAAAGCACAGAGCAGATGTGTTCTGACAAAAACTTTCCAAGCACCATTTCTGTTCTTCAAATCAACGCACACCCTCAAATTGGTACCTTATACCGAATGCTCATTGACCTCAAAATTTGGTCCTCCGTCACCTTCATTATCCACTTCATGACTCGCCGGGCCACGTGGAGCAGGCTGCCTTAGTGGGTCACATATTCTTAATGATCTTGCCAAAGCGCGAATAGTAAGAAACAATAAAATTTGCCACACACCAAACATAAACCAAGTAAATCCGTTTTCCTGCCCTTCTTCAGGCTCCGGTTGGATGTATGAAGTCGTCGCCCCTGCAGATGTTGGTACTGCCGTCGAGAAATTTGTATACATTTTGCTCTAATAACGTTCTTGTATTTCCAAAGAAAAGTTCTCGTTTATTCCATTTTGCAGAAGCCTCGGACACTGTGACTACTAGAACTGATTACGATTCTTTGAAGGAATTTAGTGCTGACTGGAAGAGGTTCTTTGACCTCCCCTGCATAATTAACGTACAAATGGAAAAGACTGTCACAAGTTGTATTAAAAGACTGAAAAGGGAAAAGCTTCTTTTGACACTGCAAAAGCAGTAGGGCTAATCCAGTCTAACGTTGATCAGTGAAAATGATGCCCTTGCTAAACGAAGCATTGATTGAACTCCACATAGCATCGTTTTTTCTAGAAAATTGTTCATTCCATCAACCCAAGCAAAAGGGGGAAAAGCACGTAGCCAAGAGATCACATGATAGACTGCTAAATGCCAGAAGCGGAAACGCACGCATGATACATGAAAAACCTTCTGTTGCTTATCATTATGTCAAAACACGTGAGGCCCTAACGTATTCACAAACACAAAATGCCAGAGGGAAGTAAGACGAACCACATTCGTCCAAAGGTAGTTGTGATTAGGTAATAGTTTTAGGGCAAGATTTCAGTTTCTCGGACGATGCTACTGTTGCAGCAATTCCTCCACCGCTGCGGACCGGTTTGCTTTGTGACAAGTAAGCATTTGCCTTTCATCATGATAACCTTGTGTCAGGTGAGACAACTGTATAGCACGCAATCTTTTAGCTACGTGCTTTTTTCTATTTTTCTTGGGCTGAAGGATTGAACAGTATTGCTAGAATGGACGATGATATGTGGAGGTCAATCAATGCTTCGCATAGTAAGGGCGTCATATTTCACTGATCAAAATTTCGAACGATATTATCATAAATGAGCTGTGGGAAGCTGCCATTGGAGTCAAACGTTTTCAAAACTGTTCTACTTTTTTGCAGGGAGTTGCTTCACTTCAGACTGCTTGAACTTGTGAATGAAGGATTTCACGGCGAAGACTGTCTAGCGGGTGTGAAGAGCAAGCGCAATCCGTCTGCACCACCTGCGTTTTTCCAGTGAGGCCCAACTCGTGTGTCTATATCGAGAGGGTCGTATTCTTAAGAGCACCAAAAGAACAAATCATACTGCTTCACAAATAATTGTCAATGCCGCACAGAATAAAGCGAAAAATATTCTCTGTCCGGATGATACTCTGCGTTATTTCACTAAGTTGCTGCACCACTTCCGTCGATGTTCAATGCAGGCAAGCGACTCGCTTGTTGTGGTGAATATGTGTGATCTGTAATCATCGTTGCGTTGGTGTGTGAGAGTCGAACGTGCAAGTGAACGTTCAAACAACAGGGCAAGCTGACATTCAACAACAATATACAATGTTCAAAATGACGCCAATCAAAATAAAACATTCCGTTGAACCGCCATTTTAAGAAATTGATTTGCTTGAACGGACACACCTTACAGCTGCTAATCATGCGTAGACTGCGTTGCATTCGCAAACGAACAGTGGACAGGCGTAGCACGTGGTAGCCGTTGTGTGTTAAAGCGGTGGCCTTCAGTCCCGGTGGTGCTGATCGAATGTATATCGTTCTGCTGGATCTACATATATATGTATATATATATATATATATTAAATAAGCTAAATGATTGGATTTGGATTTGCGGGTTACGGCTTCCGATTATGCTTAAGAAACTCCTCTGTCCGCAGCCAACATGAACGAAGCACATCACGTACCTGCGGTACGCATGAGAGCTGCATTTGAAAAAAACTCGTTCAAATCCTGCATATAGAAAGATCAGAGCAACTCGAAGCGAATATTTGTAGAAGCAGTGTGTAGCGTTCTGCGGTGTTTTGAAAGATGACCCTAACGTAAACTACAGTGCCTACTGTTCGATACGCTCGATGTCAATTTCTTAGCACTATCAGCTTCCAATATTACTTATCAAATGTGTTACTCGGGGTTTATAACTCTATGGTCTGTCTACACTTCGGCTGTCAGATTACAGCACACTGCGTAATATGCCTGTGGCAAAGAGATCTGGCTTTCTTGAGTTTGAGGAGGCACCCCATAAAGACTTATAGCGTCGCCATCTGCAGCTTGTAAGATTATAGAGAACCACAAAGCTTCTAGCTCACTCAACGACGTTGCAACATACGAAAGCACAGAGCAGATGTGTTCTGACAAAAACTTTCCAAGCACCATTTCTGTTCTTCAAATCAACGCACACCCTCAAATTGGTACCTTATACCGAATGCTCATTGACCTCAAAATTTGGTCCTCCGTCACCTTCATTATCCACTTCATGACTCGCCGGGCCACGTGGAGCAGGCTGCCTTAGTGGGTCACATATTCTTAATGATCTTACCAAAGCGCGAATAGTAAGAAACAATAAAATTTGCCACACACCAAACATAAACCAAGTAAATCCGTTTTCCTGCCCTTCTTCAGGCTCCGGTTGGATGTATGAAGTCGTCGCCCCTGCAGATGTTGGTACTGCCGTCGAGAAATTTGTATACATTTTGCTCTAATAACGTTCTTGTATTTCCAAAGAAAAGTTCTCGTTTATTCCATTTTGCAGAAGCCTCGGACACTGTGACTACTAGAACTGATTACGATTCTTTGAAGGAATTTAGTGCTGACTGGAAGAGGTTCTTTGACCTCCCCTGCATAATTAACGTACAAATGGAAAAGACTGTCACAAGTTGTATTAAAAGACTGAACAGAGGGAAGCTTCTTTTGACACTGCAAAAGCAGTAGGGCTAATCCAGTCTAACGTTGATCAGTGAAAATGATGCCCTTGCTAAACGAAGCATTGATTGAACTCCACATAGCATCGTTTTTTCTAGAAAATTGTTCATTCCATCAACCCAAGCAAAAGGGGGAAAAGCACGTAGCCAAGAGATCACATGATAGACTGCTAAATGCCAGAAGCGGAAACGCACGCATGATACATGAAAAACCTTCTGTTGATTATCATTATGTCAAAACACGTGAGGCCCTAACGTATTCACAAACACAAAATGCCAGAGGGAAGTAAGACGAACCACATTCGTCCAAAGGTAGTTGTGATTAGGTAATAGTTTTAGGGCAAGATTTCAGTTTCTCGGACGATGCTACTGTTGCAGCAATTCCTCCACCGCTGCGGACCGGTTTGCTTTGTGACAAGTAAGCATTTGCCTTTCATCATGATATCCTTGTGTCAGGTGAGACAACTGTATAGCACGCAATCTTTTAGCTACGTGCTTTTTTCTATTTTTCTTGGGCTGAAGGATTGAACAGTATTGCTAGAATGGACGATGATATGTGGAGGTCAATCAATGCTTCGCATAGTAAGGGCGTCATATTTCACTGATCAAAATTTCGAACGATATTATCATAAATGAGCTGTGGGAAGCTGCCATTGGAGTCAAACGTTTTCAAAACTGTTCTACTTTTTTGCAGGGAGTTGCTTCACTTCAGACTGCTTGAACTTGTGAATGAAGGATTTCACGGCGAAGACTGTCTAGCGGGTGTGAAGAGCAAGCGCAATCCGTCTGCACCACCTGCGTTTTTCCAGTGAGGCCCAACTCGTGTGTCTATATCGAGAGGGTCGTATTCTTAAGAGCACCAAAAGAACAAATCATACTGCTTCACAAATAATTGTCAATGCCGCACAGAATAAAGCGAAAAATATTCTCTGTCCGGATGATACTCTGCGTTATTTCACTAAGTTGCTGCACCACTTCCATCGATGTTCAATGCAGGCAAGCGACTCGCTTGTTGTGGTGAATATGTGTGATCTGTAATCATCGTTGCGTTGGTGTGTGAGAGTCGAACGTGCAAGTGAACGTTCAAACAACAGGGCAAGCTGACATTCAACAACAATATACAATGTTCAAAATGACGCCAATCAAAATAAAACATTCCGTTGAACCGCCATTTTAAGAAATTGATTTGCTTGAACGGACACACCTTACAGCTGCTAATCATGCGTAGACTGCGTTGCATTCGCAAACGAGCAGTGGACAGGCGTAGCACGTGGTAGCCGTTGTGTGTTAAAGCGGTGGCCTTCAGTCCCGGTGGTGCTGATCGAATGTATATCGTTCTGCTGGATCTACATATATATGTATATATATATATATATTAAATAAGCTAAATGATTGGATTTGGATTTGCGGGTTACGGCTTCCGATTATGCTTAAGAAACTCCTCTGTCCGCAGCCAACATGAACGAAGCACATCACGTACCTGCGGTACGCATGAGAGCTGCATTTGAAAAAAACTCGTTCAAATCCTGCATATAGAAAGATCAGAGCAACTCGAAGCGAATATTTGTAGAAGCAGTGTGTAGCGTTCTGCGGTGTTTTGAAAGATGACCCTAACGTAAACTACAGTGCCTACTGTTCGATACGCTCGATGTCAATTTCTTAGCACTATCAGCTTCCAATATTACTTATCAAATGTGTTACTCGGGGTTTATAACTCTATGGTCTGTCTACACTTCGGCTGTCAGATTACAGCACACTGCGTAATATGCCTGTGGCAAAGAGATCTGGCTTTCTTGAGTTTGAGGAGGCACCCCATAAAGACTTATAGCGTCGCCATCTGCAGCTTGTAAGATTATAGAGAACCACAAAGCTTCTAGCTCACTCAACGACGTTGCAACATACGAAAGCACAGAGCAGATGTGTTCTGACAAAAACTTTCCAAGCACCATTTCTGTTCTTCAAATCAACGCACACCCTCAAATTGGTACCTTATACCGAATGCTCATTGACCTCAAAATTTGGTCCTCCGTCACCTTCATTATCCACTTCATGACTCGCCGGGCCACGTGGAGCAGGCTGCCTTAGTGGGTCACATATTCTTAATGATCTTGCCAAAGCGCGAATAGTAAGAAACAATAAAATTTGCCACACACCAAACATAAACCAAGTAAATCCGTTTTCCTGCCCTTCTTCAGGCTCCGGTTGGATGTATGAAGTCGTCGCCCCTGCAGATGTTGGTACTGCCGTCGAGAAATTTGTATACATTTTGCTCTAATAACGTTCTTGTATTTCCAAAGAAAAGTTCTCGTTTATTCCATTTTGCAGAAGCCTCGGACACTGTGACTACTAGAACTGATTACGAGTCTTTGAAGGAATTTAGTGCTGACTGGAAGAGGTTCTTTGACCTCCCCTGCATAATTAACGTACAAATGGAAAAGACTGTCACAAGTTGTATTAAAAGACTGAACAGAGGGAAGCTTCTTTTGACACTGCAAAAGCAGTAGGGCTAATCCAGTCTAACGTTGATCAGTGAAAATGATGCCCTTGCTAAACGAAGCATTGATTGAACTCCACATAGCATCGTTTTTTCTAGAAAATTGTTCATTCCATCAACCCAAGCAAAAAGGGGGAAAAGCACGTAGCCAAGAGATCACATGATAGACTGCTAAATGCCAGAAGCGGAAACGCACGCATGATACATGAAAAACCTTCTGTTGATTATCATTATGTCAAAACACGTGAGGCCCTAACGTATTCACAAACACAAAATGCCAGAGGGAAGTAAGACGAACCACATTCGTCCAAAGGTAGTTGTGATTAGGTACTAGTTTTAGGGCAAAATTTCAGTTTCTCGGACGATGCTACTGTTGCAGCAATTCCTCCACCGCTGCGGACCGGTTTGCGTTGTGACAAGTAAGCATTTGCCTTTCATCATGATATCCTTGTGTCAGGTGAGACAACTGTATAGCACGCAATCTTTTAGCTACGTGCTTTTTTCTATTTTTCTTGGGCTGAAGGATTGAACAGTATTGCTAGAATGGACGATGATATGTGGAGGTCAATCAATGCTTCGCATAGTAAGGGCGTCATATTTCACTGATCAAAATTTCGAACGATATTATCATAAATGAGCTGTGGGAAGCTGCCATCGGAGTCAAACGTTTTTAAAACTGTTCTACTTTTTTGCAGGGGTTGCTTCACTTCAGACTGCTTGAACTTGTGAATGAAGGATTTCACGGCGAAGACTGTCTAGCGGGTGTGAAGAGCAAGCGCAATCCGTCTACACCACCTGCGTTTTTCCAGTGAGGCCCAACTCGTGTGTCTATATCGAGAGGGTCGTATTCTTAAGAGCACCAAAAGAACAAATCATACTGCTTCACAAATAATTGTCAATGCCGCACAGAATAAAGCGAAAAATATTCTCTGTCCGGATGATACTCTGCGTTATTTCACTAAGTTGCTGCACCACTTCCATCGATGTTCAATGCAGGCAAGCGACTCGCTTGTTGTGGTGAATATGTGTGATCTGTAATCATCGTTGCGTTGGTGTGTGAGAGTCGAACGTGCAAGTGAACGTTCAAACAACAGGGCAAGCTGACATTCAACAACAATATACAATGTTCAAAATGACGCCAATCAAAATAAAACATTCCGTTGAACCGCCATTATATGAAATTGATTTGCTTGAAGGAACATATCTTACAGCTGCTAATCATGCGTAGACTGCGTTGCATTCGAAACGAACAGTGGGCATGCTTAGCACGTGGTAGACGTCATGTGATAAAGCGGTGTCCTTCAGTCCCGGTGGTGCTGATCGAATGTATATCCTTCTGCTGGATCTACATATATATGTATATATATATATATATATATTTAATAAGCTAAATGATTGGATTTGGATTTGCGGGTTACGACTTCCGATTATGCTTAAGAAACTCCTCTGTCCGCAGCCAACATGAACGAAGCACATCACGTACCTGCGGTACGCATGAGAGCTGCATTGAAAGCAAACTCATTGATGCAGAGATTGAAGTGAATGTTCAAATCCTGCATATAGAATGATCAGAGCAACTCGAAGCGAATATTTGTAGAAGCAGTGTGTAGCGTTCTGCGGTGTTTAAAAAAGATAACACTAACGTAAACTACAGTCCCTACTGTTCGATACGCTCGATGTCAACTTCTCAGCATTATCAGCTTGCGACATTTCTTATCAAATGTTTTAGTCGGGATTCATAACTCTATGGTCTGTCTACACTTCGGCTGTCAGATTACAGCACACTGCATAATATGCCTGTGGCAAAGAGATCTGGCTTTCTAGAGTTTTAGAAGGCACCCCATAAAGACTTATAGCGTCGCCATCTACAGAATCACGAAGCCGGTAGCTCACTCATCGACGTTGCGACAGACGAGAGCACAGAGCAATCAACTCGTCGTACATATATATATATAAATATATATATATATATATATAGGAGCATTTGCAAGCGGGAGAAAAAAATTTATTCAATGGCAATCTTTACTTCGATGCTTCTCCATCCGTTTGGTGTATCTCTGCTGAATTTGTATGCATTCCACAGTTGATTATGTTTTGCCGGGTGGAATGAACAAGGTTGCAAAGAGGCGGTCGTGAATAGGGATTAACGTGTGATATTAGTAACACATCACGGAAGGTAAGCATTCAAAGAGGCTGTCAGATCTCGATTTAACTCGATGTAAGGTTACAATAAAATGCAGGGCAGCTCAAATACTCACTGAGACATGGTTCATATTTAATAAGAGAACAAACTACGCAGATAAGCTACCCTGAGGGTACATAACGTCAATGAACGCTTGGGTCTTTCGAGAGAAGCAAACGACCAGTAAGGCAAAAGTATTGGAGTAGATGTGTTCTGACAAAAACTTTCCAAGCACCATTTCTGTTCTTCAAATCAACGCACACCCTCAAATTGGTACCTTATACCGAATGCTCATTGACCTCAAAATTTGGTCCTCCGTCACCTTCATTATCCACTTCATGACTCGCCGGGCCACGTGGAGCAGGCTGCCTTAGTGGGTCACATATTCTTAATGATCTTGCCAAAGCGCGAATAGTAAGAAACAATAAAATTTGCCACACACCAAACATAAACCAAGTAAATCCGTTTTCCTGCCCTTCTTCAGGCTCCGGTTGGATGTATGAAGTCGTCGCCCCTGCAGATGTTGGTACTGCCGTCGAGAAATTTGTATACATTTTGCTCTAATAACGTTCTTGTATTTCCAAAGAAAAGTTCTCGTTTATTCCATTTTGCAGAAGCCTCGGACACTGTGACTACTAGAACTGATTACGATTCTTTGAAGGAATTTAGTGCTGACTGGAAGAGGTTCTTTGACCTCCCCTGCATAATTAACGTACAAATGGAAAAGACTGTCACAAGTTGTATTAAAAGACTGAACAGAGGGAAGCTTCTTTTGACACTGCAAAAGCAGTAGGGCTAATCCAGTCTAACGTTGATCAGTGAAAATGATGCCCTTGCTAAACGAAGCATTGATTGAACTCCACATAGCATCGTTTTTTCTAGAAAATTGTTCATTCCATCAACCCAAGCAAAAGGGGGAAAAGCACGTAGCCAAGAGATCACATGATAGACTGCTAAATGCCAGAAGCGGAAACGCACGCATGATACATGAAAAACCTTCTGTTGATTATCATTATGTCAAAACACGTGAGGCCCTAACGTATTCACAAACACAAAATGCCAGAGGGAAGTAAGACGAACCACATTCGTCCAAAGGTAGTTGTGATTAGGTAATAGTTTTAGGGCAAGATTTCAGTTTCTCGGACGATGCTACTGTTGCAGCAATTCCTCCACCGCTGCGGACCGGTTTGCTTTGTGACAAGTAAGCATTTGCCTTTCATCATGATATCCTTGTGTCAGGTGAGACAACTGTATAGCACGCAATCTTTTAGCTACGTGCTTTTTTCTATTTTTCTTGGGCTGAAGGATTGAACAGTATTGCTAGAATGGACGATGATATGTGGAGGTCAATCAATGCTTCGCATAGTAAGGGCGTCATATTTCACTGATCAAAATTTCGAACGATATTATCATAAATGAGCTGTGGGAAGCTGCCATTGGAGTCAAACGTTTTCAAAACTGTTCTACTTTTTTGCAGGGAGTTGCTTCACTTCAGACTGCTTGAACTTGTGAATGAAGGATTTCACGGCGAAGACTGTCTAGCGGGTGTGAAGAGCAAGCGCAATCCGTCTGCACCACCTGCGTTTTTCCAGTGAGGCCCAACTCGTGTGTCTATATCGAGAGGGTCGTATTCTTAAGAGCACCAAAAGAACAAATCATACTGCTTCACAAATAATTGTCAATGCCGCACAGAATAAAGCGAAAAATATTCTCTGTCCGGATGATACTCTGCGTTATTTCACTAAGTTGCTGCACCACTTCCATCGATGTTCAATGCAGGCAAGCGACTCGCTTGTTGTGGTGAATATGTGTGATCTGTAATCATCGTTGCGTTGGTGTGTGAGAGTCGAACGTGCAAGTGAACGTTCAAACAACAGGGCAAGCTGACATTCAACAACAATATACAATGTTCAAAATGACGCCAATCAAAATAAAACATTCCGTTGAACCGCCATTTTAAGAAATTGATTTGCTTGAACGGACACACCTTACAGCTGCTAATCATGCGTAGACTGCGTTGCATTCGCAAACGAACAGTGGACAGGCGTAGCACGTGGTAGCCGTTGTGTGTTAAAGCGGTGGCCTTCAGTCCCGGTGGTGCTGATCGAATGTATATCGTTCTGCTGGATCTACATATATATGTATATATATATATATATATTAAATAAGCTAAATGATTGGATTTGGATTTGCGGGTTACGGCTTCCGATTATGCTTAAGAAACTCCTCTGTCCGCAGCCAACATGAACGAAGCACATCACGTACCTGCGGTACGCATGAGAGCTGCATTTGAAAAAAACTCGTTCAAATCCTGCATATAGAAAGATCAGAGCAACTCGAAGCGAATATTTGTAGAAGCAGTGTGTAGCGTTCTGCGGTGTTTTGAAAGATGACCCTAACGTAAACTACAGTGCCTACTGTTCGATACGCTCGATGTCAATTTCTTAGCACTATCAGCTTCCAATATTACTTATCAAATGTGTTACTCGGGGTTTATAACTCTATGGTCTGTCTACACTTCGGCTGTCAGATTACAGCACACTGCGTAATATGCCTGTGGCAAAGAGATCTGGCTTTCTTGAGTTTGAGGAGGCACCCCATAAAGACTTATAGCGTCGCCATCTGCAGCTTGTAAGATTATAGAGAACCACAAAGCTTCTAGCTCACTCAACGACGTTGCAACATACGGAAGCACAGAGCAGATGTGTTCTGACAAAAACTTTCCAAGCACCATTTCTGTTCTTCAAATCAACGCACACCCTCAAATTGGTACCTTATACCGAATGCTCATTGACCTCAAAATTTGGTCCTCCGTCACCTTCATTATCCACTTCATGACTCGCCGGGCCACGTGGAGCAGGCTGCCTTAGTGGGTCACATATTCTTAATGATCTTGCCAAAGCGCGAATAGTAAGAAACAATAAAATTTGCCACACACCAAACATAAACCAAGTAAATCCGTTTTCCTGCCCTTCTTCAGGCTCCGGTTGGATGTATGAAGTCGTCGCCCCTGCAGATGTTGGTACTGCCGTCGAGAAATTTGTATACATTTTGCTCTAATAACGTTCTTGTATTTCCAAAGAAAAGTTCTCGTTTATTCCATTTTGCAGAAGCCTCGGACACTGTGACTACTAGAACTGATTACGATTCTTTGAAGGAATTTAGTGCTGACTGGAAGAGGTTCTTTGACCTCCCCTGCATAATTAACGTACAAATGGAAAAGACTGTCACAAGTTGTATTAAAAGACTGAACAGAGGGAAGCTTCTTTTGACACTGCAAAAGCAGTAGGGCTAATCCAGTCTAACGTTGATCAGTGAAAATGATGCCCTTGCTAAACGAAGCATTGATTGAACTCCACATAGCATCGTTTTTTCTAGAAAATTGTTCATTCCATCAACCCAAGCAAAAGGGGGAAAAGCACGTAGCCAAGAGATCACATGATAGACTGCTAAATGCCAGAAGCGGAAACGCACGCATGATACATGAAAAACCTTCTGTTGATTATCATTATGTCAAAACACGTGAGGCCCTAACGTATTCACAAACACAAAATGCCAGAGGGAAGTAAGACGAACCACATTCGTCCAAAGGTAGTTGTGATTAGGTAATAGTTTTAGGGCAAGATTTCAGTTTCTCGGACGATGCTACTGTTGCAGCAATTCCTCCACCGCTGCGGACCGGTTTGCTTTGTGACAAGTAAGCATTTGCCTTTCATCATGATATCCTTGTGTCAGGTGAGACAACTGTATAGCACGCAATCTTTTAGCTACGTGCTTTTTTCTATTTTTCTTGGGCTGAAGGATTGAACAGTATTGCTAGAATGGACGATGATATGTGGAGGTCAATCAATGCTTCGCATAGTAAGGGCGTCATATTTCACTGATCAAAATTTCGAACGATATTATCATAAATGAGCTGTGGGAAGCTGCCATTGGAGTCAAACGTTTTCAAAACTGTTCTACTTTTTTGCAGGGAGTTGCTTCACTTCAGACTGCTTGAACTTGTGAATGAAGGATTTCACGGCGAAGACTGTCTAGCGGGTGTGAAGAGCAAGCGCAATCCGTCTGCACCACCTGCGTTTTTCCAGTGAGGCCCAACTCGTGTGTCTATATCGAGAGGGTCGTATTCTTAAGAGCACCAAAAGAACAAATAAATCATACTGCTTCACAAATAATTGTCAATGCCGCACAGAATAAAGCGAAAAATATTCTCTGTCCGGATGATACTCTGCGTTATTTCACTAAGTTGCTGCACCACTTCCATCGATGTTCAATGCAGGCAAGCGACTCGCTTGTTGTGGTGAATATGTGTGATCTGTAATCATCGTTGCGTTGGTGTGTGAGAGTCGAACGTGCAAGTGAACGTTCAAACAACAGGGCAAGCTGACATTCAACAACAATATACAATGTTCAAAATGACGCCAATCAAAATAAAACATTCCGTTGAACCGCCATTTTAAGAAATTGATTTGCTTGAACGGACACACCTTACAGCTGCTAATCATGCGTAGACTGCGTTGCATTCGCAAACGAACAGTGGACAGGCGTAGCACGTGGTAGCCGTTGTGTGTTAAAGCGGTGGCCTTCAGTCCCGGTGGTGCTGATCGAATGTATATCGTTCTGCTGGATCTACATATATATGTATATATATATATATATTAAATAAGCTAAATGATTGGATTTGGATTTGCGGGTTACGGCTTCCGATTATGCTTAAGAAACTCCTCTGTCCGCAGCCAACATGAACGAAGCACATCACGTACCTGCGGTACGCATGAGAGCTGCATTTGAAAAAAACTCGTTCAAATCCTGCATATAGAAAGATCAGAGCAACTCGAAGCGAATATTTGTAGAAGCAGTGTGTAGCGTTCTGCGGTGTTTTGAAAGATGACCCTAACGTAAACTACAGTGCCTACTGTTCGATACGCTCGATGTCAATTTCTTAGCACTATCAGCTTCCAATATTACTTATCAAATGTGTTACTCGGGGTTTATAACTCTATGGTCTGTCTACACTTCGGCTGTCAGATTACAGCACACTGCGTAATATGCCTGTGGCAAAGAGATCTGGCTTTCTTGAGTTTGAGGAGGCACCCCATAAAGACTTATAGCGTCGCCATCTGCAGCTTGTAAGATTATAGAGAACCACAAAGCTTCTAGCTCACTCAACGACGTTGCAACATACGAAAGCACAGAGCAGATGTGTTCTGACAAAAACTTTCCAAGCACCATTTCTGTTCTTCAAATCAACGCACACCCTCAAATTGGTACCTTATACCGAATGCTCATTGACCTCAAAATTTGGTCCTCCGTCACCTTCATTATCCACTTCATGACTCGCCGGGCCACGTGGAGCAGGCTGCCTTAGTGGGTCACATATTCTTAATGATCTTGCCAAAGCGCGAATAGTAAGAAACAATAAAATTTGCCACACACCAAACATAAACCAAGTAAATCCGTTTTCCTGCCCTTCTTCAGGCTCCGGTTGGATGTATGAAGTCGTCGCCCCTGCAGATGTTGGTACTGCCGTCGAGAAATTTGTATACATTTTGCTCTAATAACGTTCTTGTATTTCCAAAGAAAAGTTCTCGTTTATTCCATTTTGCAGAAGCCTCGGACACTCTGACTACTAGAACTGATTACGATTCTTTGAAGGAATTTAGTGCTGACTGGAAGAGGTTCTTTGACCTCCCCTGCATAATTAACGTACAAATGGAAAAGACTGTCACAAGTTGTATTAAAAGACTGAACAGAGGGAAGCTTCTTTTGACACTGCAAAAGCAGTAGGGCTAATCCAGTCTAACGTTGATCAGTGAAAATGATGCCCTTGCTAAACGAAGCATTGATTGAACTCCACATAGCATCGTTTTTTCTAGAAAATTGTTCATTCCATCAACCCAAGCAAAAAGGGGGAAAAGCACGTAGCCAAGAGATCACATGATAGACTGCTAAATGCCAGAAGCGGAAACGCACGCATGATACATGAAAAACCTTCTGTTGATTATCATTATGTCAAAACACGTGAGGCCCTAACGTATTCACAAACACAAAATGCCAGAGGGAAGTAAGACGAACCACATTCGTCCAAAGGTAGTTGTGATTAGGTACTAGTTTTAGGGCAAAATTTCAGTTTCTCGGACGATGCTACTGTTGCAGCAATTCCTCCACCGCTGCGGACCGGTTTGCGTTGTGACAAGTAAGCATTTGCCTTTCATCATGATATCCTTGTGTCAGGTGAGACAACTGTATAGCACGCAATCTTTTAGCTACGTGCTTTTTTCTATTTTTCTTGGGCTGAAGGATTGAACAGTATTGCTAGAATGGACGATGATATGTGGAGGTCAATCAATGCTTCGCATAGTAAGGGCGTCATATTTCACTGATCAAAATTTCGAACGATATTATCATAAATGAGCTGTGGGAAGCTGCCATCGGAGTCAAACGTTTTTAAAACTGTTCTACTTTTTTGCAGGGGTTGCTTCACTTCAGACTGCTTGAACTTGTGAATGAAGGATTTCACGGCGAAGACTGTCTAGCGGGTGTGAAGAGCAAGCGCAATCCGTCTACACCACCTGCGTTTTTCCAGTGAGGCCCAACTCGTGTGTCTATATCGAGAGGGTCGTATTCTTAAGAGCACCAAAAGAACAAATCATACTGCTTCACAAATAATTGTCAATGCCGCACAGAATAAAGCGAAAAATATTCTCTGTCCGGATGATACTCTGCGTTATTTCACTAAGTTGCTGCACCACTTCCATCGATGTTCAATGCAGGCAAGCGACTCGCTTGTTGTGGTGAATATGTGTGATCTGTAATCATCGTTGCGTTGGTGTGTGAGAGTCGAACGTGCAAGTGAACGTTCAAACAACAGGGCAAGCTGACATTCAACAACAATATACAATGTTCAAAATGACGCCAATCAAAATAAAACATTCCGTTGAACCGCCATTACATGAAATTGATTTGCTTGAAGGAACATATCTTACAGCTGCTAATCATGCGTAGACTGCGTTGCATTCGAAACGAACAGTGGGCATGCTTAGCACGTGGTAGACGTCATGTGATAAAGCGGTGTCCTTCAGTCCCGGTGGTGCTGATCGAATGTATATCCTTCTGCTGGATCTACATATATATGTATACATATATATATATATATATTTAATAAGCTAAATGATTGGATTTGGATTTGCGGGTTACGACTTCCGATTATGCTTAAGAAACTCCTCTGTCCGCAGCCAACATGAACGAAGCACATCACGTACCTGCGGTACGCATGAGAGCTGCATTGAAAGAAAACTCATTGATGCAGAGATTGAAGTGAATGTTCAAATCCTGCATATAGAATGATCAGAGCAACTCGAAGCGAATATTTGTAGAAGCAGTGTGTAGCGTTCTGCGGTGTTTAAAAAAGATAACACTAACGTAAACTACAGTCCCTACTGTTCGATACGCTCGATGTCAATTTCTCAGCATTATCAGCTTGCGACATTTCTTATCAAATGTTTTAGTCGGGATTCATAACTCTATGGTCTGTCTACACTTCGGCTGTCAGATTACAGCACACTGCATAATATGCCTGTGGCAAAGAGATCTGGCTTTCTAGAGTTTTAGAAGGCACCCCATAAAGACTTATAGCGTCGCCATCTACAGAATCACGAAGCCGGTAGCTCACTCATCGACGTTGCGACAGACGAGAGCACAGAGCAATCAACTCGTCGTACATATATATATATAAATATATATATATATATATAGGAGCATTTGCAAGCGGGAGAAAAAAATTTATTCAATGGCAATCTTTACTTCGATGCTTCTCCATCCGTTTGGTGTATCTCTGCTGAATTTGTATGCATTCCACAGTTGATTATGTTTTGCCGGGTGGAATGAACAAGGTTGCAAAGAGGCGGTCGTGAATAGGGATTAACGTGTGATATTAGTAACACATCACGGAAGGTAAGCATTCAAAGAGGCTGTCAGATCTCGATTTAACTCGATGTAAGGTTACAATAAAATGCAGGGCAGCTCAAATACTCACTGAGACATGGTTCATATTTAATAAGAGAACAAACTACGCAGATAAGCTACCCTGAGGGTACATAACGTCAATGAACGCTTGGGTCTTTCGAGAGAAGCAAACGACCAGTAAGGCAAAAGTATTGGAGTAGATGTGTTCTGACAAAAACTTTCCAAGCACCATTTCTGTTCTTCAAATCAACGCACACCCTCAAATTGGTACCTTATACCGAATGCTCATTGACCTCAAAATTTGGTCCTCCGTCACCTTCATTATCCACTTCATGACTCGCCGGGCCACGTGGAGCAGGCTGCCTTAGTGGGTCACATATTCTTAATGATCTTGCCAAAGCGCGAATAGTAAGAAACAATAAAATTTGCCACACACCAAACATAAACCAAGTAAATCCGTTTTCCTGCCCTTCTTCAGGCTCCGGTTGGATGTATGAAGTCGTCGCCCCTGCAGATGTTGGTACTGCCGTCGAGAAATTTGTATACATTTTGCTCTAATAACGTTCTTGTATTTCCAAAGAAAAGTTCTCGTTTATTCCATTTTGCAGAAGCCTCGGACACTGTGACTACTAGAACTGATTACGAGTCTTTGAAGGAATTTAGTGCTGACTGGAAGAGGTTCTTTGACCTCCCCTGCATAATTAACGTACAAATGGAAAAGACTGTCACAAGTTGTATTAAAAGACTGAACAGAGGGAAGCTTCTTTTGACACTGCAAAAGCAGTAGGGCTAATCCAGTCTAACGTTGATCAGTGAAAATGATGCCCTTGCTAAACGAAGCATTGATTGAACTCCACATAGCATCGTTTTTTCTAGAAAATTGTTCATTCCATCAACCCAAGCAAAAGGGGGAAAAGCACGTAGCCAAGAGATCACATGATAGACTGCTAAATGCCAGAAGCGGAAACGCACGCATGATACATGAAAAACCTTCTGTTGATTATCATTATGTCAAAACACGTGAGGCCCTAACGTATTCACAAACACAAAATGCCAGAGGGAAGTAAGACGAACCACATTCGTCCAAAGGTAGTTGTGATTAGGTAATAGTTTTAGGGCAAGATTTCAGTTTCTCGGACGATGCTACTGTTGCAGCAATTCCTCCACCGCTGCGGACCGGTTTGCTTTGTGACAAGTAAGCATTTGCCTTTCATCATGATATCCTTGTGTCAGGTGAGACAACTGTATAGCACGCAATCTTTTAGCTACGTGCTTTTTTCTATTTTTCTTGGGCTGAAGGATTGAACAGTATTGCTAGAATGGACGATGATATGTGGAGGTCAATCAATGCTTCGCATAGTAAGGGCGTCATATTTCACTGATCAAAATTTCGAACGATATTATCATAAATGAGCTGTGGGAAGCTGCCATTGGAGTCAAACGTTTTCAAAACTGTTCTACTTTTTTGCAGGGAGTTGCTTCACTTCAGACTGCTTGAACTTGTGAATGAAGGATTTCACGGCGAAGACTGTCTAGCGGGTGTGAAGAGCAAGCGCAATCCGTCTGCACCACCTGCGTTTTTCCAGTGAGGCCCAACTCGTGTGTCTATATCGAGAGGGTCGTATTCTTAAGAGCACCAAAAGAACAAATCATACTGCTTCACAAATAATTGTCAATGCCGCACAGAATAAAGCGAAAAATATTCTCTGTCCGGATGATACTCTGCGTTATTTCACTAAGTTGCTGCACCACTTCCATCGATGTTCAATGCAGGCAAGCGACTCGCTTGTTGTGGTGAATATGTGTGATCTGTAATCATCGTTGCGTTGGTGTGTGAGAGTCGAACGTGCAAGTGAACGTTCAAACAACAGGGCAAGCTGACATTCAACAACAATATACAATGTTCAAAATGACGCCAATCAAAATAAAACATTCCGTTGAACCGCCATTTTAAGAAATTGATTTGCTTGAACGGACACACCTTACAGCTGCTAATCATGCGTAGACTGCGTTGCATTCGCAAACGAACAGTGGACAGGCGTAGCACGTGGTAGCCGTTGTGTGTTAAAGCGGTGGCCTTCAGTCCCGGTGGTGCTGATCGAATGTATATCGTTCTGCTGGATCTACATATATATGTATATATATATATATATATTAAATAAGCTAAATGATTGGATTTGGATTTGCGGGTTACGGCTTCCGATTATGCTTAAGAAACTCCTCTGTCCGCAGCCAACATGAACGAAGCACATCACGTACCTGCGGTACGCATGAGAGCTGCATTTGAAAAAAACTCGTTCAAATCCTGCATATAGAAAGATCAGAGCAACTCGAAGCGAATATTTGTAGAAGCAGTGTGTAGCGTTCTGCGGTGTTTTGAAAGATGACCCTAACGTAAACTACAGTGCCTACTGTTCGATACGCTCGATGTCAATTTCTTAGCACTATCAGCTTCCAATATTACTTATCAAATGTGTTACTCGGGGTTTATAACTCTATGGTCTGTCTACACTTCGGCTGTCAGATTACAGCACACTGCGTAATATGCCTGTGGCAAAGAGATCTGGCTTTCTTGAGTTTGAGGAGGCACCCCATAAAGACTTATAGCGTCGCCATCTGCAGCTTGTAAGATTATAGAGAACCACAAAGCTTCTAGCTCACTCAACGACGTTGCAACATACGGAAGCACAGAGCAGATGTGTTCTGACAAAAACTTTCCAAGCACCATTTCTGTTCTTCAAATCAACGCACACCCTCAAATTGGTACCTTATACCGAATGCTCATTGACCTCAAAATTTGGTCCTCCGTCACCTTCATTATCCACTTCATGACTCGCCGGGCCACGTGGAGCAGGCTGCCTTAGTGGGTCACATATTCTTAATGATCTTGCCAAAGCGCGAATAGTAAGAAACAATAAAATTTGCCACACACCAAACATAAACCAAGTAAATCCGTTTTCCTGCCCTTCTTCAGGCTCCGGTTGGATGTATGAAGTCGTCGCCCCTGCAGATGTTGGTACTGCCGTCGAGAAATTTGTATACATTTTGCTCTAATAACGTTCTTGTATTTCCAAAGAAAAGTTCTCGTTTATTCCATTTTGCAGAAGCCTCGGACACTGTGACTACTAGAACTGATTACGATTCTTTGAAGGAATTTAGTGCTGACTGGAAGAGGTTCTTTGACCTCCCCTGCATAATTAACGTACAAATGGAAAAGACTGTCACAAGTTGTATTAAAAGACTGAACAGAGGGAAGCTTCTTTTGACACTGCAAAAGCAGTAGGGCTAATCCAGTCTAACGTTGATCAGTGAAAATGATGCCCTTGCTAAACGAAGCATTGATTGAACTCCACATAGCATCGTTTTTTCTAGAAAATTGTTCATTCCATCAACCCAAGCAAAAGGGGGAAAAGCACGTAGCCAAGAGATCACATGATAGACTGCTAAATGCCAGAAGCGGAAACGCACGCATGATACATGAAAAACCTTCTGTTGATTATCATTATGTCAAAACACGTGAGGCCCTAACGTATTCACAAACACAAAATGCCAGAGGGAAGTAAGACGAACCACATTCGTCCAAAGGTAGTTGTGATTAGGTAATAGTTTTAGGGCAAGATTTCAGTTTCTCGGACGATGCTACTGTTGCAGCAATTCCTCCACCGCTGCGGACCGGTTTGCTTTGTGACAAGTAAGCATTTGCCTTTCATCATGATATCCTTGTGTCAGGTGAGACAACTGTATAGCACGCAATCTTTTAGCTACGTGCTTTTTTCTATTTTTCTTGGGCTGAAGGATTGAACAGTATTGCTAGAATGGACGATGATATGTGGAGGTCAATCAATGCTTCGCATAGTAAGGGCGTCATATTTCACTGATCAAAATTTCGAACGATATTATCATAAATGAGCTGTGGGAAGCTGCCATTGGAGTCAAACGTTTTCAAAACTGTTCTACTTTTTTGCCGGGAGTTGCTTCACTTCAGACTGCTTGAACTTGTGAATGAAGGATTTCACGGCGAAGACTGTCTAGCGGGTGTGAAGAGCAAGCGCAATCCGTCTGCACCACCTGCGTTTTTCCAGTGAGGCCCAACTCGTGTGTCTATATCGAGAGGGTCGTATTCTTAAGAGCACCAAAAGAACAAATCATACTGCTTCACAAATAATTGTCAATGCCGCACAGAATAAAGCGAAAAATATTCTCTGTCCGGATGATACTCTGCGTTATTTCACTAAGTTGCTGCACCACTTCCATCGATGTTCAATGCAGGCAAGCGACTCGCTTGTTGTGGTGAATATGTGTGATCTGTAATCATCGTTGCGTTGGTGTGTGAGAGTCGAACGTGCAAGTGAACGTTCAAACAACAGGGCAAGCTGACATTCAACAACAATATACAATGTTCAAAATGACGCCAATCAAAATAAAACATTCCGTTGAACCGCCATTTTAAGAAATTGATTTGCTTGAACGGACACACCTTACAGCTGCTAATCATGCGTAGACTGCGTTGCATTCGCAAACGAACAGTGGACAGGCGTAGCACGTGGTAGCCGTTGTGTGTTAAAGCGGTGGCCTTCAGTCCCGGTGGTGCTGATCGAATGTATATCGTTCTGCTGGATCTACATATATATGTATATATATATATATATATTAAATAAGCTAAATGATTGGATTTGGATTTGCGGGTTACGGCTTCCGATTATGCTTAAGAAACTCCTCTGTCCGCAGCCAACATGAACGAAGCACATCACGTACCTGCGGTACGCATGAGAGCTGCATTTGAAAAAAACTCGTTCAAATCCTGCATATAGAAAGATCAGAGCAACTCGAAGCGAATATTTGTAGAAGCAGTGTGTAGCGTTCTGCGGTGTTTTGAAAGATGACCCTAACGTAAACTACAGTGCCTACTGTTCGATACGCTCGATGTCAATTTCTTAGCACTATCAGCTTCCAATATTACTTATCAAATGTGTTACTCGGGGTTTATAACTCTATGGTCTGTCTACACTTCGGCTGTCAGATTACAGCACACTGCGTAATATGCCTGTGGCAAAGAGATCTGGCTTTCTTGAGTTTGAGGAGGCACCCCATAAAGACTTATAGCGTCGCCATCTGCAGCTTGTAAGATTATAGAGAACCACAAAGCTTCTAGCTCACTCAACGACGTTGCAACATACGAAAGCACAGAGCAGATGTGTTCTGACAAAAACTTTCCAAGCACCATTTCTGTTCTTCAAATCAACGCACACCCTCAAATTGGTACCTTATACCGAATGCTCATTGACCTCAAAATTTGGTCCTCCGTCACCTTCATTATCCACTTCATGACTCGCCGGGCCACGTGGAGCAGGCTGCCTTAGTGGGTCACATATTCTTAATGATCTTGCCAAAGCGCGAATAGTAAGAAACAATAAAATTTGCCACACACCAAACATAAACCAAGTAAATCCGTTTTCCTGCCCTTCTTCAGGCTCCGGTTGGATGTATGAAGTCGTCGCCCCTGCAGATGTTGGTACTGCCGTCGAGAAATTTGTATACATTTTGCTCTAATAACGTTCTTGTATTTCCAAAGAAAAGTCCTCGTTTATTCCATTTTGCAGAAGCCTCGGACACTGTGACTACTAGAACTGATTACGATTCTTTGAAGGAATTTAGTGCTGACTGGAAGAGGTTCTTTGACCTCCCCTGCATAATTAACGTACAAATGGAAAAGACTGTCACAAGTTGTATTAAAAGACTGAACAGAGGGAAGCTTCTTTTGACACTGCAAAAGCAGTAGGGCTAATCCAGTCTAACGTTGATCAGTGAAAATGATGCCCTTGCTAAACGAAGCATTGATTGAACTCCACATAGCATCGTTTTTTCTAGAAAATTGTTCATTCCATCAACCCAAGCAAAAAGGGGGAAAAGCACGTAGCCAAGAGATCACATGATAGACTGCTAAATGCCAGAAGCGGAAACGCACGCATGATACATGAAAAACCTTCTGTTGATTATCATTATGTCAAAACACGTGAGGCCCTAACGTATTCACAAACACAAAATGCCAGAGGGAAGTAAGACGAACCACATTCGTCCAAAGGTAGTTGTGATTAGGTACTAGTTTT
Source organism: Podarcis erhardii (assembly GCF_964252035.2). Classification (NCBI taxonomy): domain Eukaryota; kingdom Metazoa; phylum Chordata; class Lepidosauria; order Squamata; family Lacertidae; genus Podarcis; species Podarcis erhardii. Next base: position 4,611 of record NW_028292768.1, on the reverse strand, counting down.
AGGGCAAAATTTCAGTTTCTCGGACGATGCTACTGTTGCAGCAATTCCTCCACCGCTGCGGACCGGTTTGCGTTGTGACAAGTAAGCATTTGCCTTTCATCATGATATCCTTGTGTCAGGTGAGACAACTGTATAGCACGCAATCTTTTAGCTACGTGCTTTTTTCTATTTTTCTTGGGCTGAAGGATTGAACAGTATTGCTAGAATGGACGATGATATGTGGAGGTCAATCAATGCTTCGCATAGTAAGGGCGTCATATTTCACTGATCAAAATTTCGAACGATATTATCATAAATGAGCTGTGGGAAGCTGCCATCGGAGTCAAACGTTTTTAAAACTGTTCTACTTTTTTGCAGGGGTTGCTTCACTTCAGACTGCTTGAACTTGTGAATGAAGGATTTCACGGCGAAGACTGTCTAGCGGGTGTGAAGAGCAAGCGCAATCCGTCTACACCACCTGCGTTTTTCCAGTGAGGCCCAACTCGTGTGTCTATATCGAGAGGGTCGTATTCTTAAGAGCACCAAAAGAACAAATCATACTGCTTCACAAATAATTGTCAATGCCGCACAGAATAAAGCGAAAAATATTCTCTGTCCGGATGATACTCTGCGTTATTTCACTAAGTTGCTGCACCACTTCCATCGATGTTCAATGCAGGCAAGCGACTCGCTTGTTGTGGTGAATATGTGTGATCTGTAATCATCGTTGCGTTGGTGTGTGAGAGTCGAACGTGCAAGTGAACGTTCAAACAACAGGGCAAGCTGACATTCAACAACAATATACAATGTTCAAAATGACGCCAATCAAAATAAAACATTCCGTTGAACCGCCATTATATGAAATTGATTTGCTTGAACGGACACACCTTACAGCTGCTAATCATGCGTAGACTGCGTTGCATTCGCAAACGAACAGTGGACAGGCGTAGCACGTGGTAGCCGTTGTGTGTTAAAGCGGTGGCCTTCAGTCCCGGTGGTGCTGATCGAATGTATATCGTTCTGCTGGATCTACATATATATGTATATATATATATATATATTAAATAAGCTAAATGATTGGATTTGGATTTGCGGGTTACGGCTTCCGATTATGCTTAAGAAACTCCTCTGTCCGCAGCCAACATGAACGAAGCACATCACGTACCTGCGGTACGCATGAGAGCTGCATTTGAAAAAAACTCGTTCAAATCCTGCATATAGAAAGATCAGAGCAACTCGAAGCGAATATTTGTAGAAGCAGTGTGTAGCGTTCTGCGGTGTTTTGAAAGATGACCCTAACGTAAACTACAGTGCCTACTGTTCGATACGCTCGATGTCAATTTCTTAGCACTATCAGCTTCCAATATTACTTATCAAATGTGTTACTCGGGGTTTATAACTCTATGGTCTGTCTACACTTCGGCTGTCAGATTACAGCACACTGCGTAATATGCCTGTGGCAAAGAGATCTGGCTTTCTTGAGTTTGAGGAGGCACCCCATAAAGACTTATAGCGTCGCCATCTGCAGCTTGTAAGATTATAGAGAACCACAAAGCTTCTAGCTCACTCAACGACGTTGCAACATACGGAAGCACAGAGCAGATGTGTTCTGACAAAAACTTTCCAAGCACCATTTCTGTTCTTCAAATCAACGCACACCCTCAATTGGTACCTTATACCGAATGCTCATTGACCTCAAAATTTGGTCCTCCGTCACCTTCATTATCCACTTCATGACTCGCCGGGCCACGTGGAGCAGGCTGCCTTAGTGGGTCACATATTCTTAATGATCTTGCCAAAGCGCCGAATAGTAAGAAACAATAAAATTTGCCACACACCAAACATAAACCAAGTAAATCCGTTTTCCTGCCCTTCTTCAGGCTCCGGTTGGATGTATGAAGTCGTCGCCCCTGCAGATGTTGGTACTGCCGTCGAGAAATTTGTATACATTTTGCTCTAATAACGTTCTTGTATTTCCAAAGAAAAGTTCTCGTTTATTCCATTTTGCAGAAGCCTCGGACACTGTGACTACTAGAACTGATTACGATTCTTTGAAGGAATTTAGTGCTGACTGGAAGAGGTTCTTTGACCTCCCCTGCATAATTAACGTACAAATGGAAAAGACTGTCACAAGTTGTATTAAAAGACTGAACAGAGGGAAGCTTCTTTTGACACTGCAAAAGCAGTAGGGCTAATCCAGTCTAACGTTGATCAGTGAAAATGATGCCCTTGCTAAACGAAGCATTGATTGAACTCCACATAGCATCGTTTTTTCTAGAAAATTGTTCATTCCATCAACCCAAGCAAAAGGGGGAAAAGCACGTAGCCAAGAGATCACATGATAGACTGCTAAATGCCAGAAGCGGAAACGCACGCATGATACATGAAAAACCTTCTGTTGATTATCATTATGTCAAAACACGTGAGGCCCTAACGTATTCACAAACACAAAATGCCAGAGGGAAGTAAGACGAACCACATTCGTCCAAAGGTAGTTGTGATTAGGTACTAGTTTTAGGGCAAAATTTCAGTTTCTCGGACGATGCTACTGTTGCAGCAATTCCTCCACCGCTGCGGACCGGTTTGCTTTGTGACAAGTAAGCATTTGCCTTTCATCATGATATCCTTGTGTCAGGTGAGACAACTGTATAGCACGCAATCTTTTAGCTACGTGCTTTTTTCTATTTTTCTTGGGCTGAAGGATTGAACAGTATTGCTAGAATGGACGATGATATGTGGAGGTCAATCAATGCTTCGCATAGTAAGGGCGTCATATTTCACTGATCAAAATTTCGAACGATATTATCATAAATGAGCTGTGGGAAGCTGCCATTGGAGTCAAACGTTTTCAAAACTGTTCTACTTTTTTGCCGGGAGTTGCTTCACTTCAGACTGCTTGAACTTGTGAATGAAGGATTTCACGGCGAAGACTGTCTAGCGGGTGTGAAGAGCAAGCGCAATCCGTCTGCACCACCTGCGTTTTTCCAGTGAGGCCCAACTCGTGTGTCTATATCGAGAGGGTCGTATTCTTAAGAGCACCAAAAGAACAAATCATACTGCTTCACAAATAATTGTCAATGCCGCACAGAATAAAGCGAAAAATATTCTCTGTCCGGATGATACTCTGCGTTATTTCACTAAGTTGCTGCACCACTTCCATCGATGTTCAATGCAGGCAAGCGACTCGCTTGTTGTGGTGAATATGTGTGATCTGTAATCATCGTTGCGTTGGTGTGTGAGAGTCGAACGTGCAAGTGAACGTTCAAACAACAGGGCAAGCTGACATTCAACAACAATATACAATGTTCAAAATGACGCCAATCAAAATAAAACATTCCGTTGAACCGCCATTTTAAGAAATTGATTTGCTTGAACGGACACACCTTACAGCTGCTAATCATGCGTAGACTGCGTTGCATTCGCAAACGAACAGTGGACAGGCGTAGCACGTGGTAGCCGTTGTGTGTTAAAGCGGTGGCCTTCAGTCCCGGTGGTGCTGATCGAATGTATATCGTTCTGCTGGATCTACATATATATGTATATATATATATATATATTAAATAAGCTAAATGATTGGATTTGGATTTGCGGGTTACGGCTTCCGATTATGCTTAAGAAACTCCTCTGTCCGCAGCCAACATGAACGAAGCACATCACGTACCTGCGGTACGCATGAGAGCTGCATTTGAAAAAAACTCGTTCAAATCCTGCATATAGAAAGATCAGAGCAACTCGAAGCGAATATTTGTAGAAGCAGTGTGTAGCGTTCTGCGGTGTTTTGAAAGATGACCCTAACGTAAACTACAGTGCCTACTGTTCGATACGCTCGATGTCAATTTCTTAGCACTATCAGCTTCCAATATTACTTATCAAATGTGTTACTCGGGGTTTATAACTCTATGGTCTGTCTACACTTCGGCTGTCAGATTACAGCACACTGCGTAATATGCCTGTGGCAAAGAGATCTGGCTTTCTTGAGTTTGAGGAGGCACCCCATAAAGACTTATAGCGTCGCCATCTGCAGCTTGTAAGATTATAGAGAACCACAAAGCTTCTAGCTCACTCAACGACGTTGCAACATACGAAAGCACAGAGCAGATGTGTTCTGACAAAAACTTTCCAAGCACCATTTCTGTTCTTCAAATCAACGCACACCCTCAAATTGGTACCTTATACCGAATGCTCATTGACCTCAAAATTTGGTCCTCCGTCACCTTCATTATCCACTTCATGACTCGCCGGGCCACGTGGAGCAGGCTGCCTTAGTGGGTCACATATTCTTAATGATCTTGCCAAAGCGCGAATAGTAAGAAACAATAAAATTTGCCACACACCAAACATAAACCAAGTAAATCCGTTTTCCTGCCCTTCTTCAGGCTCCGGTTGGATGTATGAAGTCGTCGCCCTGCAGATGTTGGTACTGCCGTCGAGAAATTTGTATACATTTTGCTCTAATAACGTTCTTGTATTTCCAAAGAAAAGTCCTCGTTTATTCCATTTTGCAGAAGCCTCGGACACTGTGACTACTAGAACTGATTACGATTCTTTGAAGGAATTTAGTGCTGACTGGAAGAGGTTCTTTGACCTCCCCTGCATAATTAACGTACAAATGGAAAAGACTGTCACAAGTTG
>NW_028292769.1:0-19915 GCF_964252035.2 Podarcis erhardii | reverse complement strand
CTCTCTCTGTCTCTCTCTCTCTCTCTGTAAACTTACCTGAATAAAAGATGTAGCTATCTATTCCAGCTATGTATGCCTTACAATTGTATACGCTCGTATATGCATGTGTATATATATATATATATATATCATATAATCATTTAAGTATGTTACCGATATACATGTATATATATATATATATATACTTACGTTCAAGATCCTGTTGGGTGTCACAAAATGTGCCTTGTCAGCGAATCAGAATTCACTGAAATCTCCTTATTCATGTGAATGCATGTATATTTGCATATATAGTTGGATACACAGAAATCCGTTCAACATTATCAGACAGTAGCTCTCTTATAACAACAGTTTCAGTATTCAAATGTGTAGATATGCAATGGTAATTTTTCTGAACATTACCTTGACAATTTACTCGTGTCATCCTTTATATATATATATATATATATTTATTTATTTATTTATTTACTTTTTTATTTTTTTTATTTATGTATTTATATGTGCAGCACCCCTGTCCGCTGGTACTAGCCAATTACGTTTAGCATATACGAATTTCTATTTGAGCACGAATATATGTATACGTGTACATAGTATATTATATATATATGTATTTTTGTTAACACATGAGTTTGTGCCTTAATTACAGGTTGGTGGGTCAAAGTCGGGCAATTTATGAGTACTAGAAGCGATTTACTACCTCAGCAATACATTCATCATTTAGTAAAACTGCAGGATATGATGCCTACTTCTGACTTTCAAAGTGTGAAGAATACTATCATATCAGAGCTCGGTGAGCCCACACAGAAATATATATATATATATATATATATATATATATATATATATATATATATGTATATGTATGTCTTTGGATGCATCCATCCATAACGTCGTGTTTCAAGTGTTATGATTTCAGCAGGGCTCAGGAAGTAAACTCTATACACGTATATATATATATATATATATATATATATATATGTATCTTTACATTTACTTGTATGGATACTCCATCTACATTTGATATATTTACGTTTATGTTAACAAAAGAACATGAAATACATATACATATATATATATGTATTATATTTAACATGTATATATGTATATGTTTGTATATGATTGTACACATAAGATTGTGTGACGTCATAGTTCACCTGTACATTTATCATGTGTATAGTAGAATCCTCCTACCAAAAATTGCAATGTTTACATGACAAGCACGAGAATGTTTTCATTTCTGTCAATATTTAAACGTTCTCGAATATATACATGTATATTTATCTGTAAATATATGAATATATATATATATATATGAAATGTGCTGTAGGTGTATATTTTATCGGAAAAAAAGTGTATACACTTTCGCTGTTATATATATATATACATATATATATATATATGTATGTTGAACATACTGCTTGACGTATATGTGTGTGTACTTCTATTCCCGGCAGAAGAGCCCTACACTCTGCATATATATATATATATATATATACATATATTTATATGTATTCATTTATGTCTTGTGTTTATGCGAGTAAATTCAACAGTGTATGCGGTAAATTAAAAACAGATGCTTGTATATATATAGAGCGAAAGAGAAGTACATATTAGCACAGTATTGTACGGCTATGTCGCTGATTTGCACTGATTGTTCACGAAACACCGTTTTAAACACTTGTACAATGTACGCATTTACATTTGTACGTATATATTTATACATACACAGGAAACTTTTTTCTCTTTCTCTATCTCTACTCTATCGGGTGCTATAAATTATCTATACATACATTTTTTTTGTCTGTACGTATGAAAGTAGGGGGGCGCAGCTATCATTCAAGCGTCAATAGTGTGGTCACATACAGTCCCTTGAAAACACATAAAAAAATAACAGAGGTAAAAGTACATACACTAATAACCATTATATGTATCTTTTCCATATATCTCATCCTGTCAGTCGGGAGTGGAAAGATAAACTTCATATACATATATATATGTATATATGTATATTGGTGTTATATACTACCCCAGCAAACCATTTGGATCTGAAAGCGTCTACGTAAACAGGTCACAGTCTTTGCTTTTATAAATCAGTAATTAATTGGGTATCGAGGCAGCAGACAGGCTAAACGCATATTTATATTTATTCTATATATATTACCCTAAAGGTATATCTTTATATATATATATATCAGCGTGTACATAGCTACGCAAATATACCGGAATTAAACAGCTTAAACTTGTAGCATTGAAGCGTGTTTCCTTCGGATCAACCTACATATACATATATATAATATATATATATATATATATATATATTTGTAGACTGATTTTTCGAGAAATATATATAAATATATATGTATAATTTGATAGCGACAACGTGCGTATGTGGAGAAGATCGCCAGAGGCGTTCAGCACAGATTTTCGGGGTTTTGAGTGCGGAATTGTGCAGGGAACATTGACCACATTTTCAGCAAAGTTGAAGAGACAGCGCTCGCATCGGCTTCGATAGCGCAAGTTCATCGCGCCTGGCTGCAAGACTGCATCGGCTTCGATAGCGCAAGTTCATCGCGCCTGGCTGCAAGACTCAACGCCCGTAGTGGTGAAAGTTCAACATGCAGATGTAGAAGCGATGCTTTTACATGATATGCAGAATTTGAAACAACTGTCTTGGGGTACGGGAAATTGGTCAAATCAGTTTCTAAGATATAGTCATGAACAACAAAGTGTGGAGATCTACCTTTTCAACTGTATTTGTGGAAACTGCACTTTTTCTGTACATTTTTTCGAAATTTCATGCGGTCGTCTTCACAGAGAACTATTTTCGGGTTGAGACGCATTTTGAGCGTAATCCTGAACACCATCTAAGCGTGAAACGAGCCAGTGTGAGCTGCATATATATATATATATACATACAAATATATATATGTAACTTTTTAAAAAAGATGTTCCTCTTTCTATTGTGGGTTGAGTTTATCGGGGTTTGAAAAATTGGAGGAGTAGTCAAAGTCGACTGTCTCTATCTAGCATGCGAGTATGCATTTTATATGTATTTTAGAGGATTTCACATTGAGATGCAAACAACCCTAGATAACTGTGTCTATATAGCGCTCACACACATGTGAATACGTGTTCAGTTGTGTGCGTATATATGTACTTTTTGTATACTCTGAATTTAGCTTTCAAACGCGAGTGACGTTAGGATAGTTTTACTATGCAGCTAGACAATGAACTTCACATCAAACTCTATTTCTCTACTAGAAGAGACGCGTACATTGGATAATGTAACTCTACGCTTGTTGCTGCATTTTGGGCTCAATGCTTACAGCAACTTCAAGGGTATCATGTCTACTTCTCTTTTTTGTGAACTTTTACCCTATCAAGCTATACACGTCAAATTCTATTTATTATAAGCTAATCTGCTGTATCACAATGCACTTATACAATTAGCTAGTCCGCAGAGAGACGTTATATATATATATATATATAAATTTGTAGATGAATATATGAACGTATATATAAGTAAAAACATATGATCACCAGAGTATACTGCTACATCGTCACTTTACATATGGGAAACTTACGATATACACACCTTTATATAAAGTTACATTAGGATCAAACATATACATCTATATCATGCCAAGAGTATAGTCTTGCATACATATAAAAAATGGAGAACGTGTACATATATATATATATATATATATTCGCTTGTGATATATTATTTTTGGGCATAGAGATGGCGTTAAAGACATACATATATGCAGCGTTTGTCTATATTGTTGTGTGAGGTTACGTTCATCTAAATAAAACGTAAGTACGCCATTTATATAAGCATATATATACATGTATGATATAGATGAATTTTGAATATGTACATATGCATATGAGACAAAGGTCGGGAACATTTCAACACCTACAAAAAAAAGATAAGTATATACATATTTATATGTATTTGAAAGCACAACTAGATATATTTGTACATATGTATGTGTACTTGATTCACTGTGTTTTTTTTTAGCTTTCGGTTTATTGGAGCCTGGAATGAATTTTCGATCTATTTTGGATGAATGGCAGAAAGCGGCGGCCAAAGAGCTTGATTTTCGATTTGAGTTGAACCACCAATTCAGAGCGTATACTGCTGCAAAGGTATACAGATATTTCAGTGTATGCTGGATTTTTGTCAATTGTAGTGCACAAATAGAAGAGCATGTAATGACAGCTCATATACTGTTCCAAGTTGAGGTTTTTATCAGTCAAGAAATCTTTCTGCTCTACTGACAGCAAATAACAACCCACTTCCACTCCCAAACCTTTGAAACACCATTTCACATTTACATATATATATATATATACATATATGTCAGGATTACAGCTGTGCAAACGCTCCAATGTGTTTCCGCTTCACTGCACAGCTTGTCTTTCAATTGTGCAACATATATGTCTGTGTGCACATCATCTTCTATTATATATATATAATATAGGTAAATACATTCTTATATACGTATATATGGCTTAGTCCGTATGTTTCAGGTAGTGTGGACATATACAGTATATATATATATATATCTATATACAGCTGAATAGGTCTCTCACCTTACTTAGAAGAGGCATGCAGAAAAACATACTTCTCATCTATATAGGATTGATTTTATATATGTAAACACACATGTCTGTAGGTATATTTTCAATTAATCAAGTGTCAATGAGAAAGATATATAGTGAAAATGGACGTCATGGTTGTTTTTGTCTTTGTACCTATATGCCTCTCTCTCAACGCATGTGCAAGCATTTGCTTCTACTTTGAAAACATCTGTCTGCACCTCTGACATTGAAACCAATGTTTGATATGACTGTACGTAAATCTAGCAACACCTGTATAGCTCTTTTTTTTTTAAAGTAAATAAATAAATAAATATATATATACAAGTACCTTTCATTTTCTACATGTGATTGTTGTCATGTTTCAGCTTTCAAACTTGCATGTGAAAATACCAAAAGTTTACCCTGAATTTGCTTCGAAGAAGGTGCTCGTGATGGAGTACATCGACGGCTTCAAAATCACCGATACTGAAAAACTAGACGTAAGCATATTTCACTTTTGTGCATGAATGCGTGCATTTCTCTGATTTTTTTCTTTCCTTCTGCCAAAGTGTTCTACGTATGCAGACAACTTCGGCAGTCTGTGGGTGTGATGCGCTCTATATATTTGTATGTATGTCTATCCAAATTGTACACATAGCATCGATAATATCATAATTTCAGACATATGTCGGTCACTTGAAGACGTACGTGTATATGTATAAAAATTTCATCGCGAAAATAGCAATCTTGCGACTTTTCCAAATTTTTTGCTGTCTCTAAAACTACAGCAGTGTGCAAATTCAGACCTTCCTTAGCTCATTCAAAGTTTGGAGAATCACGATTCAGTCACGTCGATCATGTGGAAAAAGAAACACTGAACCTATATGTAGCTCTACACAAGACTATAGTATGTTTCAATTTTACATGTAAATACATGTATACAGCGTTGCTGGTAGCTTGTGCGCTTGTGATGAACGACCAAAATGACTCATAAAAATATATATATATATATTTTTCTGTCATTGGAGTCGGTAAAAGAAGGCTCCAAATCAGAAACGGCTCGTACGAGTGTTTATAAAACAAACTTGAACATGTACTACTGGATGTAAAGCAACATGATTTCAGATGTGCTCATACGTATACAACAAATACACCTCACGCAATGTGTGTTCGGGCTGACTGAAAAGAATAAAATCATATAAACATATATATATATATATATATATATATATATATATATATATATATATGTTAATTTTTCGTATAGATGTGCTTTTTTTTGTGTACTAGTGGTCTGGCTGCTCTTTACATTTGTAACTATTATCTGGGGCAGAACCGTCATATGCAAGGTAATATTATATGTATACATATATGCATCTACACTCATATTGGAGAGGGTGGTTGTGGTGCTGTTCGTTTTGCTATGTTGGGTTTTACAATTCGGTCATATATGTGCTGGAATACGAGTACTTAAGCAACTTGGAGATCACTAATTACATGTACAATCGCAGTTTTCTTGTATCTTTTGCAAGACAACTACTAAGAAGCATATGTATATATTTTGTACAAACACAAACATTTTCGCGCATTTTACAAAAACTGGAAATCGTGTGCCTGCAATCTCCATACGCATTTTTCTATACTAGTAGTACTACAAAAATGTACAGGTGTTTTTGTACAACCATCCCTCTAACAAATATATACATGAAAAGAGGTTTGTGAGGTGACTCTGTGTACAAGTAGAATACAAATAAGCAAGAACTCTCACTTATCTGTACGTGAATCGCCTTTCTTTCAGTCTCTCGAGTCTTTCGCTTTTTCACGCAAAAAAAACGTGCAGAAATACCTACATTAGTTCACAACATATACACGTACGTACATATGTATATACAACCTCGTGTATCAAATTTTGTGGTTCTTCTGTGTCTGTACTTGTACGAAAAGAGTGGTAGACTTTTTTTCAGCCACTGTCAGCGAAAAAATCACTGGCAGTTATTTACTTTTGTCGTTGATTCGAAATAAGTCTTTTTCTTCTTCCTTCTCAAGCGAGGGACTGGAGGAGTCTGCTCTCCTTCCTCTTGAACTTTTACGTGTACATGCAATATATATATATATGCATGTGATCTTTCAATTTTGACGTTATAAGAGGAGTCTGTCTGTTAGAGTATGTCACATCTATAAATCTCACACATTTGAGCTTTTTCGGTGAGGTTTTTCCTCTTTTTTTCTCCCAAAATATACACTTGAACGAGTTGCGTGGATTTTCTCCTAATAGCAGTGTGAATCTCTCGCTTTCTCCAGCTCACCCGCACTTCTCCTCCTCTACAGTCGATGAGACATGCACGCCTACACAAAATATATATATATGTATAAGTATGGAAGAACTTGCTGCTATTTTGCAAACTACTTGGAGATACCCAAAGAGGTTTGTTTTTGAGTCGATTCAGCTGTACAAAGTGGATAGACGAGAACTCTTGTTCAAACTAGTGGATAGTTTCGCTTACCAAATTCACATTGAAGGACTCTTCAATGGCGACCCCCACCCAGGCAACATTATGGTGACTTTCAACGAGTCCACCAATGAGTTTCTACCAGTCATTTTGGATTGGGGTTTAGTCAAAGAGTTTGAAGCTACTGACCAAGTCGCTTTTGCCAAGTTGGTGAGTAGTCGAACGAGTTGTCGTGAAGTTTTGAATTCAGAAACGCGAAAAAGCGATTCAAAAAACTAAAAACCGCTCGAAACTCTCGAAGAGTGGTTAAGGAACTGAAAATGAGTCAAAAAACGTCAAATTTTCAACTTTTCACTGTACAAAACGCCAGAAGTGGGGTTTTTCTTGGCAGTGTGTCTGTGTGTGTGAAGAAGAAAAAAAGCATCGAAACTGGTTCAGTCTGCAGGAGAAAGCTCTCTATATTTGTTGTATAGAGTTACTGGTTGTTTTTCTTTTACTTCTACGTAATAATAATAATAATGAAAGCTTGTCTCAGACTTCACACACTGCTGCTGTAGTGCTTTTTAAGCCAGTCCTATATTTTTGGATTCCCAGGAGCTCGCAACTCTACCCGTTAACGGTGGAAGTTGCTTCAAATCATTATTTCAAGCTTCACTTGCAGAAATACCATTTATTCCATAGGCTGAGCACGCAACACAATGTGGTGGGATCAAATAGGTGTTTTTGCTAAGCAGAAATCAGACAAACAAGCTCCACACAACAAAACTACCAGATAGCAAATAATATATATACATATGACTATTTATATATGTATTTCATCACATGCAGCTCTAGTTTTTTGATGGCATAGACATATTTATGTTTGTCCACTGAGAAGGTGGAGTAAAGACTAGATGCAATTTTTTCGGTTTCACACACTGAGACTGGCTCAAACAAAGTTTGTCTCGCCTCTTACACACACACAAGCGAAAGAATCAGCCAAATCAGACATCTAATTCAATGTAGACACTCACCCGAATCTCTCTTTCTCTTTTTCCATTAGGTTAAAGTTGATCGAGTTCTTCAGTGGCAGACCTATCTCTGTATCTCAATATGTGGACTCATATAAAGCTCTCAAATGTCTCACATATACAGCACAGCGCAAAGTATATACAGACACTAATAATCATGTACATATATATATATATATATATATATATATATATATATATATATATATATATATATATATTTGTTTACGGGTGAATCGCCTCACACCACCGCAATGTATATGTGTAGGTCTACATGCAAATATATAGCTGTATGCATGTACACGCAGAACTCAGATGTATATACATATATGTATTCATATACGTATCATATATATATGACTATACATATGTACGTTGATACTCAGTCTATTTAGGAATGAAGCATTGACAACCTTTACGCACCCTTCGCTTGTGTATGTGACGCTACGCGTTTCAAAATTAATAAACGAAAATAATCATATACATAAGTATATCTTCTCTTACAATTAGGAGTATGTATGTGTATAAAAAATGCTGTATGTTTGTTTACAGTTGTATTGTCCTGGGTGTATACATACATATGCATTATGGATGTCTTCGCCAAGAGTTGCAGAAAAAAATTGCAAGTTCGGTTCGATTAAAATGTATTTACAAGTATAAATATATACACGTATATACATATATATCTATGAGTGTATCTGTGTTTGTTTATCAAAAACATCTAGATGCATGGTCACATCATTAGTATGAGAGATTCGTTTACTACTTATTTTCTGCATTTAAATATAGTTGAGGAAATAAAAATTTTTGTATGTGTCTATTTGTTGCTTGTGTCCTAAGTTTGTATACTTATTTCAAAGATATGTGTACAAAAGCTGCAGCTTTGAAGCGAATTATGTAGATATATCAAACTTTTATATATATCTTTCTACGACTGCCTTAAGAGCAGGTAAGTGCTTTGTACGTGTCTTTCGTTTATGTCTAGCCGGCACAATTCGTCTACCTGTTATACATATGAGTACATAAAGTGTGTGTGTTTTTCTATCAATTATATATATATATATATGTATGTGTATTTAGGGTATGTGTGTATATAGATGCGTATAAAGCGCTAACTCTCTACATATATTCTGTACGTAATGAATATATACGTGGAAAGTGGGTTGTTTATGGCTTTTTGGAAACTGCATGCAGCAGAGTCTTTGATTGTGTGGAGGCATGAAAGCGACAAAGAAGATGCCTAGCTGATAGTAGCAAGTCCATGCAATAATAAATCTGTATAAATTCATAAATAAATATACATAAATATATATATATATACGTGCACAGTTAGCCACATAGGCATGATTAGATAGGTGTTTTTTCGATATTTGAATACTGATATGTGTATGCAGCAAGTATTTAATGAAACGAATACGATTAGTTTTATGAGTATGTCGCATGCAACCTGCAAGTGCATCGTTTGGGATAGGCTTTTCGTTTTATAGACACACTTTGTAGACACAAGACATTTCCGTGCATCAAAATTATGGCTTTACAGGTGTATGCAGTAGCTTCTATGAATGTGATGGGGTTGATGGAAGCTTGTGAAGAAATGGGATTTAAATTCAAACAAGACAAAAATACGGTTTTCGATCCGGAGATTTACATGGATGCCTTGCGCATTGCTTTCAGGGTAATAAAAGCTAGACATGTGTTTTCACCAACATATTTATCGCTACAGCGCTTGATGCTGTTTTTCTTGCAACTTCGACGACATATATTCTTAGAACTTATATACATATATATGTATAGATGTGTAAACGGTGGTGTTTTATTTGGTTGTTGCAATTAGTTCTGTATTGTGGCTGCTGCTTCCCTTCACCTTTGTATACGTCCGTTTCTCTGCATTTGTCTACATCGGTTCAAAAAAGTGTTGATACTCAATTCAAATGTATTCTCTCTCTCATTCTGCAAATATACGAGTACGTATAGAAATCAACTGCTATGTTTTTGCTCTATATATATATATATATATATATATGTATATATATTTACCATTTTGGTGGTCGCCTTTGATTTTTTAATAGTGCAGCTGCTGTCTTTACTGCTGTTACTGCTCATCCTCCAATATGTACGCCTATGCAACTGGATTTGTACACATATATGTACATATATATGCAGTGTACATGCATACGTACATATATATATATATTATATATATTTTCTGCCACTTATAAGGTCGCAGTGAAGTGATGTAATTGGACTTTCAATCGATTTGGAGAGAAACAAGCTTTTTTGAAGAATCAAACGCTAGTCGGATACATTTAGATGCAAATACGTACACATCTGCGCTGTACTTGTGATTTGCACATGTGTGACTACGTATATGTACGCATCTTGATATGAAAAGCTCCTTCTTCTCAGTATCTCTCTCTGTAAAAAAATACATGAAGCCACATATAGATATGTATAAAGATATGAATGAATAGAGGAGTTGCTGTTATTGTAAGTGCCTTATCGTTGAACACGCAATACCAGACGCTCTGAAGGCGCTTTACCGCATCCAAATCTAGTTCAGTTGCGAATCCAAACTTGTGATTTAAAAGTTATATGTGTACAAGTGTATTTATTTGATTGAATATACCTTTATATATATTTAAATATATTCATATATATGTAGGTATATATACAATCTCAGGTTAGTAAAGATTTATATCTATGTTTGTGTCTACTTGTGTCTTTGTCTGTTTGAAGAAAGAAACAGTCAAATGAACACTGCACAAATGAGTCATAAGATGCGACTCACTTCTCATGTTGACTTCTAATCATAATTATGTACGTGTGTATATACGTGTACGAATATATATATATATATATACATATATATATGTGACTCTATGTCTTTGACTCTTTTTTTTTGTTTTTTCTTTGCATTTTCTCATTTTCACACTAGTTGTCGATACCAGACCAAAACGCATTCTCACTCAAATACCTACACGTATATATATATATATATATAATATATATATATAATATATATATATATATATATATATAAATATATATGGATGTGTATGTATGTTAAAGCATGCTTGGGCATCTACATGGTATGGCGGAAATACGATTCATGCTCAGACATATGTGTCTTCAGTATACGCAAAGAAATACAATAGTATGAAGGTTCTACAATTCCTAATGATACATACACATACGCCTTTATATATGTCTGTACACAAAAAAATTTATTCTGTCATTAATTATATATATATTGATATGTATATACACTGGCTTGTATCAACTCTGCAAAATTTTTGAACGCAAATGTATATATATGTGTGTGGACATCTATCTAGTATGTTTGTAGTTTCATATATATATATATATTTATATATATCTGGGGGCTTAGATCTAATCAACTAGTCAGACATCATAATCCTGCTGTGTATATAGGTATTTTTGATGCCCCATTGATATGTATAAGAGCTGTTTGCATATGAATAGATGTGTGCATGTTTTTGTTCAAAATGAGTAGTCTTTACACATTGTTCAAACTAAATAAACCTTTACATATACAGAAGCATAAAGAAAGGTCTAGACACATATATATATATATATATATATATATATATATATAAATGTGTGAAATTTCCATTTGGATTACGTATATGTGAGCCTTGATCCGTTCAAAAAATCAATGAGTGCATATGCGATTTTTGCATACAAGGTGCTGATAAATATGTATCATGAGTTATTGTACGACATAGGAAGAAAAAAGTTGACACTCTTCATTTCATAAAACATACGAAATATATCCCGATTTCATAAAACATACGAAATATATCCCGATAGA
The DNA here is from genome assembly GCF_964252035.2 of Podarcis erhardii. NCBI lineage: Eukaryota > Metazoa > Chordata > Lepidosauria > Squamata > Lacertidae > Podarcis > Podarcis erhardii. Next base: position 8,039 of record NW_028292769.1, on the reverse strand, counting down.
AGTCATCCGTACAAATCGGTGCATTTAATCATATCTAACTTTATCTCTCTATCTACCTATATATATATGTATATACATTTATATATATATATGTATATGTTTGTATGTATAAATATATATATATATATATATATATATATATATATATATATTGTTTGTAGGATGGCGCAGTGGAGAAAGAAGAAACTGAGGCTCTACACAGAAGTGCGCGAGAGGCTGCTGAAGCTGCTCGTAAAGCAGGCCTTAATAAACGAGTTATACAAGAAAGTAAGTTATTTTATTGTCCATACTTCACTACAATCGATAAAAGTTAAGCCTTGTAATATAGAGGACGTGTGGAAAGAGAGTCGAAACTTTCCTATATGGTTGAGCACAAACTTTACGTTCAAAATGTTTTTGAGGTAACTACTATGAGTACTATATCTATTTCATACTGTATAGATGTGTAAAACCGACTTGTATTTTTTGATATATTCGTGCTGAGCAAGACACAGAGCATGCCAATCTTGTGTCTACTGTGTAGAAAACGTAAAATTTATATATATACTTGTGTACACGTTTGTATTTGTAGTCATACATGTCATTGTAGTGACATGGAAGAAGGCATATCTTTCTCAGTACGTATGTCTGTGTGCAAATTGGTTGACTGTCTATTTGTATCTTTGCTACGTACACAGAAATCTAATATATATATATATATATATATATATATATATATATATATATATGTCTGAATTGCTTGTATAGAGAAAGTTTTAGAGAAGCTGACTAAAGGCGCAAGGATTTTCTCTGGCTTGTATATACATGTTCATATATATATGTATGTGCTCCTGAATCTGTGTGGGTGTGAGTATATCTGTTATCTCTGTAAATGTATATATATATATATATATATGTGTGTTGTAATTACGGATAGTCTTCTATAAGGTATGTTATATTTCAGGAGTGTTGTCTGCTAGATTCCTTCAATATAGAGGTATATAGCAAATTAAAGCATATAAAATACGCTGGCTGGTGTTTGTTCAGTATTTGCCTGGAGAGACGTACACATATAAAATATAAAAGTTTGTGTTTAATATAGACGAACATACTAAATTTTATGATCTATCTAGGACGCCCTTCAACCGACTAAGCAAAAGATATGTGAATTCACGTAGTCCTTTCTATTCATCTATTCATATACATATCTATAACTATATATATATATATAGGTATGTGTGTGTATTTTAGTTAACATGTACATCTAGACGCATCTACATGACTGAAAAAGTACGTGGTTGAATAGTTGTATACATGGATCAACATATTGGACTAAGACGCTTAAAGTGCAATTAGGAATGGTGTAAAGACAGCGTTGAAAATAGCTCGTTTTTTGTGTGAAAATCTAGCGTCTCCTTCCATTTTTCAGGCCAATTTTGTACGTTTTTCTGTGCAGAAAACCCTATAGAAGACTGGCCAAGAGATATCTTGTTTTTTGTGAGAGTGGCTTCTTTGTTGCATGGGCTTTGCATGCAACTGCAAGTTCAACTGCCGTTTCTGCAAATTCTGGTTCGAAGGGCTCAGCAGTGTTTGTTCAATCGCTACGTTCCTCCATCACCCCACATTTATTCGAAACTCCTTGGAAAACCTCATAAAGCTCCAAACAGGTATCGAACAGTCTACTTTATCTAACCAAAGATCGAGAAATATATCTCTACCCATATACATATATATATATATATATATATATTTCGTAGACGAGTGGGATTCTTTCTATATGTGTTCTTAGTATATATAGATATATCGATGGATATGAACAAGAGTGGAGCAATGTGTAAGAGTAAGCGTGTGGATCATTAATACAGCGACTCACAAACACATACTCTGCGAGTCTTCTTTTTCCTATATATATAGATACACACGTGTCAGCACCGTTTTGAGTTCAGTATACCTTCAAAGATACCTAAACGAATTTTTCTCAGCTGCTTTATTCCACTTTTCCTGCCATTTTACTGAAATATACTTATTTATAAGAATATATATATATATATATAAATACATATAGCTGACTTTCTCTTGGGAAGTGAACATGTATATCTATCTATATATATATATGTATACTGAGTACCTGAATTTGTACGTGGTCTAGATATGTTAAGAAATGAACACTTATGCGCCTATGTTGAAGAAAAATTGCGTGTAAGCGAGTGACTGATTTGTTACTGAATAAATTTATCAACGCGGACGTAAGATACATTTTTTATCAGGTGAAATACATAGACATACAAATATATATGTATATATATATATATGTTCATCTGTATGTGAAATACACATTCAAGGAGAATAGCGTTTTTAACAAGCATATTTTTCAGGTTTTCATGCAAGCATCAGTAGTGCATGCATGCTGACAGTTGGTGCACATCTTGAGAGATGCATTGATCGATGACTTGAAACTTTGACTTCGCTGTAAACCGTCGTTGGTCATCAGCTCTATGAACACTTCTAAAACCAGCACACAATATATATATATATATATATATATATATATATATATATATTCTGCATATATATATATATATATACATGTGTATTCGTTTGTGTAGAATTAGGGAACGGACGAGTAGCATGTTTTAGGTTCTGCTTGTTGATTCTGCATCAGGTTTTAGGAGGTCTTTGACATTGCTTCTACTACTTATATACGGTTCTATGTGATAGTTTTTATCGTATGGTTTATCTAGGAGCACAAACATTCTCTGTCAAAACTTTGTCTGTTCTGTGTGAACGTGCAATATCACAATCAGAGCTTTTTCTATGTGTGGAAGTATACTCTAGACAATCATTTGTCACACACACTATTGAAGATCACACGTCGGTTGTTTTGTCTAGGAAAGATATCCTTTTTTCCTTGTTTTACAGAAGTTTTTCTGCTGTCGCACCTGCTCTTCTGTCTGTATGCAAGCATGCACTTCCGTTGTGTGCATATATTTTCAAAACATGTATACCACTTGCTCGCGTAGTGCTGTCGCTTCTTTGTGAAAATGCTTGCCTGATACACAGTACATATACATATATATATATATATATGTATATTTATGCACATGTATGTCAAACACATAGATGAGAACATTCCATACTTTGTGTATTATGGTGTGTAAGTTAGGTTGCTTCATGTGGTTGCTCTGTCTGTATTACTAAACTGGTATTGCAGCTGCAATTGCAGTAGCTTGATCGTTTATTATTATCATAATATTATTGTTATTGCTGCTGCTTTTAGTGTTGCAGTGAATACGTCTAAAGTTTGTACATGATGCGCCCATATCGTTGCCTCAATGCAAAGAGAGGTTTTCCGACTGTGATTTTTCCGTAATCTATTGAAAGCTGCAATTCTAGGCTAAAGTATATACTACTTGTAATGCAATGCTGTGCATTGTAGAGCCTTTCTGGGTGTTGTTGTGCTGCTGCTGCTGTTTCTACTACCATATACTGCAGCGAGTGTGGGTTTTTTTACGTTGCTTTGGTAAGTAGTCTACACATCGTGTCTCGACTCTCATTTTCACTGTAAAACACATATACACACATATACTCACTCATATATGTATAGGCAAATTGTACATGATGGTCCATATGTGTTATAATAGAGAGTTTGAGCGACGGTGCCTTTTTTCATGTTGTGCAGCAGCTGCTGGACACTATTGCAGTGGTTTTTTGCGTGGTTGTATCGCTGCAGAGAAAGTTGCAAAAAGAAGCTGCCACACAGTGACTTGTGCTGTTTCTTGTTTGGCGCGCTCTATATATTTACAGTGTGTGTGTGTGTGTGAGTCTGCGCCTCTTCTCTGCTATTTTTTTTGGGATTTGTTTGTTTTGTGTCTGCGCTGGACGTGAAAAGGCGCAATTTCCGTTTTTTGCATGTTGTGTGAGAGCGGAGTGGTGTATGTACACAGCATGCTGGAAGTGCGCGTGCATCGCCTGCTTCGCAGTTTGCTGCAGCGGAAGTTGCTGCTGGGCTGTCAAGTGGCTGTTGTGAAAGACAAACAGTTGCTAGTGGATATTTCTGTGGGAATGATGGGCCCAGTAGACGCTCGCCCAGTCACTTCTCACAGTCTTTTTTGCGGCTACAGTGTCTCCATTGGTAGGCTCTCTGTGTGCACGCAAAAACAGCGAAAGATTGATACTACAAGAAAAGAAGCAAGCGCTACTACTACTACTACTACTACTATCACTCAAACTCACACACACACACACGCAATACATACACGCTGCTTACTGGTGGCACATCAGAGCGCGTTTGTTGATGAGTGCAAGCAAGCACCACTTGCTGTTCGAGAGCAGCAGCCTGAAAAAGTCGAGAAGAAAAAGAAGACTAATTCTATTGCCGTTGCTGTTGTTGTAAATGTGGTTTGTTGCTGCTGGTGGGTGTCGTTGGTGGTTTTTGGTGATGATGAGAGGTGGTTTTGTGTGCTGTTGCGGTGCTTTAGAGTGTGGTTGGTAGTTGGTGGGCAGTTTGTATCGATTCAAAGAACTGTTTGTGAAATGGTGTAATATGTCGCAGTTCAGTTCTGCAGCACTAGCAGTTTTGCCTGACAGTATACTTGCGTCAGTGTGTACGTGGAGATATTTCCCTGAAAAGAGGTCTACGAATACCCTGAGTAAAATGGAGATACACATTTCTACGAAATTCTACAACTCCATATCCAAATAATTATACATGTATGTGTGTGTACGACACACTCAATAGTACACACATGTGTGTGAGAAGAACAGTTTGAACTGTTCTTCACTTGATTTTCAGCACAGACAATCACTTTCGAGTGTGAAAGTGCCCACAAAGTTGTCGCGGAGAGTCGTAGAAATCCCGTTAAAGTGTGTGCGTCTGTGTCTACTTAGCTGCACAACACCAACAACGTGCTAGGCATCTAATTTCGAAGAGTGTCTCATCTGCTAGCCTTGTCGAGAAGTATATCGAGCGACTATATATATATATATATATATATATATATTTTTTTTTTTTTTCTGACAAAACACACTCAGTTGCAGCAGCTGCACATCAGTGTGTGTGGCTCTGGTTCCTCTTTTGCTCAGTTCCTCATTTCTGTGTGTAGCGCCTGCCTTTTTTTCGCGCTCGCTTTTTGTGTGGTTTGAAGGGATTTTGGCCACTGCGATCTTGCAAGTAGTGAGCAGAAGAAAGCTGCAACTGCAGGACTTGGTTTCCAACTGGTGGGACGACTTCATTCGCTACCAGAAAAAGTGGATTTCTCTGAAAGAGCTCTTGACGCACACTGCAGGGCTGCATGCGGCTTTGCCTGCGGACTTGACTCTCACTGCGCTCACTGAACTGAAAACGATGACGCAAGCAATAGCAGACGCTCCCAAAACAGCCCTTCTTCGACCCTCTTTTTCTTCCAGTAAAACTCGTGTTCACGTCGGTGAAGCTGCTGCTGCTGCGAAAGAGGAAGAAACGCCGCTTCTTTTTCGCAAAAAGACCCAAAAAAAAGGCGCTGCCTTGGGGACTGAAGTTGCATGCGCTGATGAGCGAGCTCGAAAACAAGACACACTTTGCAGTAGTAGTAGTAGTGGTGGTGGTGGTGATGGTGGTGGTGGAGGAAGAAATCCCGATTTTTGTGGTTGTCGCAGCAGGAACTGTGCTGCATGCAGCACTTGTAGCAGCCCTTTCGAGGGCGTTTTCGGGGCAAAAAAGGAGGAGAAAAAAGAGGGTGGTGAGTTGAGTCATGGTAGTAATGGGGCTGTTGCAGTTGCGGCTGAAAGTCTGGACAAAATCAAGCGACAAATTTGTGGAGTTGTTGGGACGAGCAAAGGGGGGAGAGGGAGATCTGTGGTGGTGGCTTGTGGTGGTGAAAGCAGTGAAAAAGAGCACTTTTTAGGCGCTGCTGCTGCGACTGCCAGTAGAAGGCGAAAGAGCGAGCAGACGAAAAACGAAACAGAAAACGACAAAGAAAACGAAACAGAAAACGACAAAGAAAACGAAAACGAAAACGAAACAGAAAACGAAAACGAAACAGAAAACGAAAACGAAACAGAAAACGAAAACGAAACAGAAAACGAAAACGACAAAGAAAACGAAAACGACAAAGAAAACGAAAACGAAAAGGAAAACGGAGTGGTGAGGATGAGGATGATGGGGGGTGCGAAAGGCGCTAGAAACGAGTGCGCAAGTGGGGGAGAGAAAGAAGCGCTGTTTTCGCTGTCGAACAGGCGAGAAGAAGAAGAAGTTTCTGTTGAAGAGGAAAAAGCGGAAAAAGACGCGACGTCTCAGGGTTTCGGAAAAGGAGGAAAAAAAAAAAGCGAAAAAGCTCCGCAAACAGCCCGCACTGCGGTTGAAGCTGCTGAGCAGATGCAGCGAGCGCGCTACGCTCACATGACGGTGGGCTGGGCTCTAAGTGAGTTGCTTCACTGCGTAACTGCGCTGCCCTACGACGAATACATTCGCAGAAACCTCTTCGAGCCTCTCCACTTGGAAAACGAGCTTTTCTTGCCCGTTCCTGAGGCGCGCTTGCTCCAAGAAATTCAACTGCAGCAGCCGCACTCGTTTAGTGCCCGAACCGCCACTCCTTCTACTGCGACAAACACTGCAAACTACCCGAAATCTCCCTCTTCCAACACTCCCGCCCGAAAAAACCCGCTCAACACGCAGTCGCTGGAGCCCCCCGTGGGCGGTCGCGATTTGGAGCCCAAACACACCAAAGGCTCCAAAACGGGCCCGCACCACCAGTTGGGGCAGAAAGAGGATGTTGCGAAAAAGCTGGAGACTTCTGCAGCTGAACCCACCCACGCGCTAGTGGAAGAAGCCGCCGCACGTTTCGCGGAGGAAAAAGAAGAACCAAACAACTCCCAGTCTGCAGCCGCTGCTATCGCTGCTATGGCTGTTGGTGGAGCGCGTTGCTTGACGAAAAGAAAGGCAAAGCAAGCACAAAACGAAAAGCAGAAAGAGTCGCTTTCACGCACAGTCGAGTCTGCTGCGAGTGGAGGCGTTGAAAAACTCCGCCCTGCCTTTCTTCTTCTTGGAAAGCAAAAAGAAACACTGCGCAGAAGCCGAAGCCTCAGATGTGGCAGTGATAGTAGTAGTAATAGGAATAGTAATAATAATAGTAGTAGTAGGAGTTGTTGTAGTTCAGACGGGCGGTTTCGTCGTTGTTTCTCGAGCAAAAAGCGGAGTTCGCTTCGTTTCAGTTCCTGCTTTGCGTCGAAAAAAAGCAGACAAAGCTCTCTTCTTTCTTGTGGGTGTGCTGCCAGGAGTAATAATAGTAATAGTAATAGTAATAGTAATAATAGTAGGAGTAGTGGTGGCGCTGCTGCTTCGATTCAATGCTTCACTCAGAACAATCCAGCGCTTCTTTTAGAGGCTGGCAGCACCGACGTGCGCTTCGAGGAAAAAGCAGTTGACTTTTTTTTGGGCGAAAACGGTGGCGAGTTTGTCGACGAGAAAAATAGGAAAAAAGAGAAAACGCCTTCTCGCTGCATGCACACGAGTGGCGAAGAAAAACCTAGTTCAACGACTCTTCTCCAAAGCCCCAAAAACGAAGACAAATCGATGCTGCCACCACCCACCATGGGCCTTCTGCTGCAGCAGGTGTCTGCGTGGATTGCAAAAGTGCTCAAACCCCCCCCCCTTCACTCCACCAAAAATGCCAATAACTCTAGTCACACTTGTACTAATAACAGTAGTGATAGTTGTAGTGATAATATTAGCAATAGTTGCAGTAATACTTGTAGTAATAGTTGTAGTGATAAGAATAGTAATAGTTGTAGTAATACTTGTAGTGATAGTAGTAGTAATAGTTGTAGTGATAAGAATAGTAATAGTTGTAGTAATGACAGTAGTAGTGGTTGTCGGAACGGAGTGGAGGAGAAGAGTGAGGCCAGAGTTTGCAGCAACTTGAGCTCCCAGTGTGCTGTCTCTTCTTCTTTCTTTGTTTCGCTGAAGCCTTCTGCCGCAAAAAGGAAAAAAAGAAGAAAGTCCACTGAAGAGGAAAAACAAGCAACAACAACAAGAGCAGCTTCTTCAGTTCTAGTAGTCGACAGAAAAGCACTGCAGAAGAACG
>NW_028292770.1:0-50773 GCF_964252035.2 Podarcis erhardii | reverse complement strand
GTATACGTGTATATATATACATATATATATATATATATATATATATATATATACTTATTTTCTGGATTGGCAGAGAAACGACACGTCTTTCACCGAATCTTTTTCTGTAGCGGATGAAAAACTCCGTGAAGCGATGTCTGCATATACACAAGTTCATATATGTATATATATAGTTATATATATATTTTATGCTGGATAACTTTTATGAGTGGGTAAAGCGATTCTAGCCAAGTTGGATATGGGTACATATATTGGTTGAATTGTTCTCGCTATGATAGAGGGTTTGTGGATCACTGCAGGCGCGTTTCTGAACTCGGCAACGAGTTGCATGCAATACACCGACTACACTGCCTAATTAAGTGTGCACCTACATTTGTATAATTAATAGAAATTTAATTTTTAAACGTGTATTTCTGTGTAGGCTGGAACTTCTAAGCGCAGCCATTAAATGTTTCTTCAAGTACCCTGGAGAAATGCAGCCGGTGCTTGGCAATCTCTTCGAACAGGCAAGTTTCCGCTACACACATGTTCACCATACATTACATATATCTATAATATATATATATATATGTATATATATATATATGTATATATATATATTTCTGCGTGTGTATGATACATTGATATGTTTTGTAAGTTTCTGTGAATATGTGTGCGGGATTGAAACGTGGATTTGTGGTTGGCTACTTGCAGCGAAATTCCGCACGAATGATGTGGTGGGTCAGCACATCAGTTCTCTCTTTCAGGCTGATTTGTATCCTCTCTTTCAGGCAAATGTACACTCATTTCGCCTATAAATACATACTTGTACTCAATACAAACATAACCCCTTGTGATTCACTGTGTAGAATTGAAGAGGCACCGTTGTTGAAAACGTGTGTTTGGTACTTGTAGTTCGACAAAAGTTGCTTTGTTTGTTGTCTCTGCTGCGTATATTCTGCTGAATTTTAGGTTGGAGAATCTGCAGTGATTTGTCTAGTAGATTTTCGCACCGGTTTTTGCTTATCTTTTGCCTAAGTGAATACACTGCTTCATTCAAGCTGTTCAAAAGAGCGTGCTACACTTCTATATATATGTGATTGTGCTGACTTGAGCATTAGTCATGATGATTGATAACAAAACGTGTAAATTTGCATATATTCAATTCGTACAGAATCACCGTCTTCAGCGTACAAAAAACGAGCGACGTATGATAATAGAGAGCTTCTATTTTTTGTGCACTTTTGGCCTATGCATTACGCAAACATTTATGTACGTATTCTGCGGCTGCTCACTTTTTATGAGTTCAACATAGAAAGTTGAACCTCAAAATATATATATACGCAGATCAGATGTTTATCTGCACAAAGCCTTTTATGTGGCGATCCAAACTTCGGTTTTAGACAATTTCACGTGTCGAGTGCATGTGCTTGCGTATGTTGAAATTCTTCGTTTCGTGTATTGTTGACTTGATTTTTACATGCAGGCAGTGAACGACAGTTCAAACCCTGATGTACACGATCGGGCGCTTTTTTACTACCGCTTTTTGAAAGCAAGTTTGAAGGTACAACTGTTTCTATGTACTGCTGTGTCCTCTACTTAATTCAACTGCATGTCTATTTATCATCGTGAATATGTACATGTATGCACTTGTAGAATTTGCGTATACACATATATATATATATATATATATATATGAATATTGGTAGTGAACAAACTGTATGTCAAGCTGTCTCAACTCCCAAATTCATTGCAGCGACGTACATATAAGTGTATCCATTAAAATTTCATGCATACATGTTTAGATATATATTCTTAGTAGAGGCGTACTTGTTGGATTGTAGTATGTGTTCCTGAAAATAAGGAACACATAAACTTGAATCTAACCTGGGACGTAGTAGCGTTTCGGTTTCACCTCGCTCTAAGCTGTATAGCTCTGTACTTCCACACATGTTTTTGTTTGCGAATAAATGTATATATGTTTGTTTGGGCAAGTTTGTGGCAAGTTGTCCTACATAGTTTCCACTCTATCTCTATGTCATTCCACCTGCATTGATGTACTTATATTTCAGTCCACCCATATATATATATATATATATATATATATATGAGATAGATAGATAGTTGTGTTTGAACGGAGATTTCCTTTGTAGTTGCAGTTCGTTTTGGATGAGCGCCGCAAGAATGCTGCGCTGACGATAAAGTACCTGTGCAATCATCTACATTTTTCGTCCAAATATGGCTACATAATAGGGGACCCCGCTACACTACTCTGCAATCAAATTTCACTCATTTTCTTGTATTTCTATACTCCTTGTGCTTGTAAAAAAAGACTTTTTGTGCATCTGTCCGCGTACGTGAGTGCACACTCTGATGCTCAAATGTGACAGTTTAAAGTGATTCGTGATTCGTTCATACAAACTTACAATATGTTTTTAGAGAGTATATCCACCACTAGCGGTGTGGGCCAATCCCCTTAGAACTTGGTAACCAATAACAACTCACACAAATATAGTTGATATTTATACAGAAATACGTCCTGGACGCTTCTGTATCGACTCCCACTGAATACATTTACATGTATATATATACGTACGGAATCGTCTTTCTCATGAAACGTTGCAGACTTACACTATATTGTAATCTGAATATAAAGATGAACTCATCCACAATTTCCAGCAATGCTGGGCTTTTACATTTACGCTGACTCACGAATTCATGCATGTCCGTCGTATAGCGAGGGCAGCACACACAGCATAGTATTCTCTCTTATCTGCATATAATCAGCGTGGAAGTTTACACAAATCTGCACATGAAGGGTAGAGAGTTCAGTGTATTCACATGCGCTAGTATAGCACAAATGGTCGATTTTTCCGTGCACGTGTCAATACGTATATCATACTTGTCGACATATTTACATGCTCACACCAAATTTCTCTGTAGTTGGTCTCGCTTCACATAGTTTTTCAAATTTTTGGATATCAAACAGCCCAAATTTATCTCTCAGCAGAATTTTAAACTGGAGAAGAGTCGCTCTTATGCCAATGTTGGGCACTTGCTTTTGTTAGCAGTTAACTAGGAGCCTTTCACGCTGAACATATGCACACGCGCACACTCACAAGTATATTGACATTTCTATATATGTATATACATATGAAATAAATGCATATACGTGGACAGGCACATGTGTATTTTCAGACACAAAAGCTGTCCGTTTAACATTGGCTAAATCGAGCAAAAATCTGCCTTTCCAAGGAACAAGAAGATATATGTGCCGTAATCTACTCATTTCACCTATACGTAGACACGTTCAAACCAAATACCAACGTATGTACTTATATTGTCCCTAAAGTCTGCACAAGATATGGACGAAGATTTCAGGCACACACATAAATACGTATATATATATATATATATATAATCATCTGCTTATGTTTGAATACATATATTGAGGACGAAAAACAACGAAACGTCTTTGCAAAAAAGCACTTACACTACAATGTGCATACACACACCGCGTACTCGCAGTACATGAGTCAGGTACGTATGTATGTTGTGAACGAAAGTACTTTGGATTTATCTTTTCGTTGTCTGTTTCAATATGCGTACTGAACTGTTGCTGCACTGCTCTAATGTTGCTGTTCCTCAAGCAGTTACGGCTGTTGTTCGCTGCTGCCGCGCTGCTTTTGTTCCTGGCTTCCATAAATATATATATATATATATACTTTTTTATTTTTTGGGATATAGACTAGCACTTTTGTATTTTCTTTACTTCTTTTGTATATATATATATATATATATATATATATATACTTTTTTATTTTTTGGGATATAGACTAGCACTTTTGTATTTTCTTTACTTCTTTATTACTATTCGCAATCGTTCCTGATGCTGGTGCGTCTCTTTGCGGTTTCTGCTGTTTCTTTTGGTGTTGGAAAAATTTGAAAATCAGTTGTTTTGTTCTTTTCTGTTATTGCGGCCGTTGCTACTGCTGCTGCGTTGCAACTTGCTTGACTATCTAAGCGCTGCGTACGCTGCTAGGCTTGCTGCTATAGACTTGCTGATTATCTGTTTCTGTTCCTCTTTTTTTTTGCCACTCTTCTGCAATCGAAACTGTCTTTGTTTTCAACTGTTTGCTGCACATTATGCTGCCACAATTGCTGATTCTACTCGTTACTGCTATAGAAGGAACTGCTGCTGCTTTTAACAGAAGTTCTGTTGCTGAAATTACAAAAGTTTCGCTGCTGTTAATGCGAAAGTGCTGCTGTTGCTTTATTACGAAGGAGTTGTAGCGGTTGTAACCAAAGTTGCTGCTGCTCTTACAAGAAAAACTGCTGCTGGCTTGCTACTAAGGAACTAAAATGCTGCTTATAAGGTTGCTGTTTATACGAAAACTGGCGCTTTGTTGCTATACAGAAAGTTGCTGCTGTTGTTAAAGGGACGCTTGGTTGTTATTGAAGGAGCTGCTCTACTTCTATGGAGGGCAGTGTTGTTGCTCTTAAAGGAATTTGTTGCTTTTTAAACTGCTTCTGGTGCTTTTGTCGCTGCTGTTGCTATTAACGCCTTTTTTCAGGATGCGAAGCAAATTTTGGGAACTCCTTTTCCTAAAGTTGAAAATGTGGAAGTAAGTCAGCTTTCCTTGTAAAATTTAGGTGCATCTCCGGTTTGTGTATCCTCTTCTGCTGCAGATTCTAACATGTAAAGCATATATATGTATATGAATATTTATGTAATACGTTTGATTTACTACTTTGAAGACCCTGTTCGATGTTGTCGTTCTTGATGGGACGCTCACTCTTTCGCGTGCTTCCTGCTTTGTTCTGTTTTAACCCCCTTCTTCTCACTGCATGCACCACTAGTTTGTTTGTGTCTGACTGTGGTGGATTCATTCAGAATGTATGCATACATGTGCACTGATCTCGACATTTGTGTTGGCCTGCTGTTGTCTGCTTCTCTTCCACTAGCTCGCTTTCGCTTATTCTCATGTACGCATCAGAAAAAGTTGCCTGAATTTGAAGTCTCTTCTTTCCTTCCTCGTATACAGCTCCGCTCGCTAATCTGTCAGTTTGTATCAAATTTCTGCGCTCTGTTTCCTCCGCGAAAAATTCAATTTTGCATAACGCTTCTTCCTATCCCGCTCCTCTCTATTTTCTAGTCTCTCACATTCACATACACATATATATATATATATGTATGAATATATGATGGTCGACTTTTCACCTCGACTTTGGGGTGATGTAGCATTTCGTCTTCGGTATCCGTCAGCGTTGAAGAAAGGAACGGAATTCCGAGAAACGAATCAGCTATAAACTATTTTTTTGTATAGATATATCGAACTGGCATCGTGCAATAGCAATCTGTTGCTATTTGCATGACTCACCTCCTCAGGACACACGTCTGCATTCATACACGTATATCTGTGTTTCATATCTCTACCAGCAAACGGAAAACTCCACCTATAGATCAAACTGCGAGTGTCTTGAACATGGAGAGAAATCTGTCCTCTAAATATACCTTCCATTTTCCTGCGTCTCTCACTCATTCTCACGCGTATTCTTTTCCCCACCCCTGTATATTTCTCCGCGCTCTCTCTCTCTATATGAATATATTTGTATATACATATATAAGATATATAGCAAGACTCTCATATTGCGAACATTCTTCCCGTTTTGATACGAAGCTGCGTGCCCTCTTCTGAACCTTACGGCTGTGTTTTTCCTTCCAATCCGCGAAAGCAGCGTCTTGTCCGAGTGTACATACACCCGAAGAGAGCGCTTCCGCGTCCCTCTCCGTCCTTCCAGTGCAGGTTTTTGTGGTTCCCGGCAGCAGTTCATCTTTGCTTTCGCTCGCTCTTTCTGTTTTTTCTTTCGATTCCGCTTTCTTTTTAGTCCGCAGCAGACAAAGCCCTGGCCGAGCAGCTTATGCAAGAGTTCAACACGTTGTCTGCGGTGTACAGACACCCCAGCAGCGCCTTTTTGTGCGTCGCCCCGATCCCGTTCGGCGGGCGTGCGTCGGGTCCTGCTCTCACAAGAAAGGGAACAAGTTTGGAATCCGCTTTTTCTGCACTAAAAGTCCCGTTAGCAGCAGAAGGGGGAGCAGAAGCAGCAGAATCCGCAGAAACAGCAGGTACAGAGAAAGAAAGTAGACTGCGCAACAGCAGTTCAGAATAGCACTGCAGCAAGGACGAAGAAGAAGAAGAAGAAGCAGCAGCAGCGACTGCAGCAGAAAGAAGCGTAAACAAGTAGTAGTAGTAGTAGTAGTAGTAGTAGTAGTAGTAGTAGTAGTAGTAGTAGTGACAGCAAGCAGAGACTTACTCGGAGTCGCCACTTTTATGATGACACACACACTGCACTGGCAAAGAGCTGAATTTAGGAAGTGGTGGACTCAGTAGTTCGTCAACACTTGAAGAAGAAAGCGAGATTCCTTTGACGGTAGCAGCTTCAACAGCCGCGCGCACAGACGCACACAGGAAAAAACGCAGTGAGGCCAAGTAGCCAAGTATTTGGCTCACAAAAAAGAGTAGTGCATGCATAGAGAAACGCGCACTGGTGTTGTCGGCAGTGTAGGAGGCAAAGGGAGCAGCCAGAGATGCAGAGAGAAAGGGAAGGAAAGAAGGTAGCGAAGCAAAATAGAAGCAGCTCGAAGCACTGCTGCTACCCACACCAAACAAGAGTGGACGAAAAGTCGCAAGAGCAACACAAAAAGCTATGCGAGTGCTAGAAAACGCAGTGTTGCAGAGAAGTCAGAAAAAGATAGAGGAGGCGAAAGAAGCACTTTAATCAGCAGCAACAGCGCCCTTGTGGAGCAATTGCAGACTAGCTGTGGTGCGGCAGTTGGATCAACTAGACAAGCAGCATAGGCAAAGAAAAAAAACTTACAACAAGACACTCAGTGGGAAAAGGAACAATAGCAGCAGCAGTTGTTGTGTGCGTCTCTTTGTATATGTCGTCTCTGTGAGTGGGGTATATTGGCGGCGGTACAAAAATGTCTCTGAACAGAGCAGGAGTCTTTATTATAGACATCATACTGTAGTACTGAACGGTTAGTGAAGAGAAGGATTAGAGACGTGGCACTTATGCGATGAGGTAGATCGTCACACAAGAAAAAAATGACTCTTGAAAAGTCTACCTGCACCACGGAGAAAAACGTTTTGGTAGAAAAATCCATGCTAGTTTGTGTCGTCTCGCTGCACATGTGTGCACGCTTACAGACAAGTATGTACTTACGCGAGGATCTTCGTGTAGAAGAAGAACATGCATTTATAGATAGTTCTGAAGTATGAGAAACGAGGTATATTTATGATATGCATGTGTAAGTCGGCGCAAAGCGTATATACTCAAGTTACTTACATGCACTTCTTGAGTAGAAGACGTACTGGGATTTCGTTTTCAGAGATATACTATGAACAAGTGGTGCATATGAACATTTCGAAAGTGAGGGGAAGTCAAAGGATGGGTTGGCAAAAAGAATTTGCTCACAAGTCTACAGCGAGTAGTACAGTTGCAAAATTCTGCAGCTTTCAATTTAACAAATGTAAAGTCATCATAGCAAGCGAAACATGCGGAAAAGGAAGAACACTATTCAGATCAAACATCGGCTTTCAAAGATGCTTTTTCAAATATATATTTATATATATATGTCTTTTAGAAATAAACACACGTACGAAGAGAATTAGGTGGGATCTTGTAGCTTTTTATCTGCGCCTCTAGAACAACTGAGCAAAGAGATCAATAGCTGCTAATAATACACTCTCCAAGTTAATGAAGGATTCTTTATGCAGTTCGATACATTCATACTCAACAGCACAAATTTTGTTTTTTAACGTCATCTACCTATCTATCTATCTATCTATATATATATATATATATGTAAGTGGATCTCTAGACAGTTACTAGAAAGAAAGACGGAAATCAAATAGAGGGAAAACTGTATGAGGAATCAGTCCTCACAGTGTGCTAGACAGAGGAACTTATATGCTCATCGGCAGGAATTCAGAAGAAAACCATACCTGTTGGATTGTACGTATGTAGATGTATGGATCTTTAATACGCAGACGTTACTGCAGTGTCGAATTATTCATTTGTAGGTTGGGTTGGAGTGGATTTGAGAAATTTTTTTCCAATAGGGAAAGGGACATATTTGAAGATCAAGAGAAGACCGTGATAGATAACATGAGATACATGTACTGTTTGAATGGTAGAAAGAGAGCACACACACGCACACACATAGAGAAATCCAAAAAAGATTGAAAGTGAAGACGTTGCAACGCATTCCTTATACACCGCACATGTACAGGTATATATATATATATATATATATATATATATATACATACTTCCATAAATATTTTACGCAAGCTTAATATATATTTATTAACAGGTTAGGATGTGTGTCTATACTTATGGACGCATACATACCGTGCATATTTACTTGTTTGTGCTTATTTTTGGTTTATATATATATATATATAGTATGTGCTTAGGTGTATGTATATTATTTTAATAAATGTATTAAGGAGGGAATTAAAACAATCACGCAGGAAAAGTAAGCGTGGGCCTAAGCATACACACGTAGAGTGCACATTTTTCTTCTCGGTCTATTAATCAACTGACCTTGAACCATAGAGGGAACTCGTTGCCAATATACTCTTGTATACAGAAAGTTTCTATACATACATATATTCCATAGCTTGCAAAATGTAGAGTTGATCAACTCGAGCACATCTAGAACTTGACCGTTCAAAACACTGCATACATATGTAGAATATTTGTTGTACACAAACGTGTTTATACAGAGAGAGAGAAAAGAGTTCATAATATATATATATATATATATAAGTGAATTATATATTGCAAAATTTAACTTTTGAAACTGCTTTATATATATATATATATATTCAGAAAAAGAGAGCGAGAGTGAGAGAAAGAAAAAGTTAAATTGCTTTTGCATTTGCTTTGCCTTCGGAATCTGTGCAGACCTAGTTCATGACGAGGAGGACGGTGTCGTTGGAAAGCTCGGGTACAGTTTCCTCAAAACGGATTATGTACTTTGTATATGAACATTTATTTGTGGGTTGATAGACGTCTAATATTCCATTTTTTTCAATATGTTCTTCTTTTAGGAGTTCTCTATATGAGGGAGTGTATATATTTATCTTCTTCTCCATATGTATTGCACACAATAAATGCATCATAGTCTACTTTTCAGGAAAATCAAATTATGTTCAGAGTCTGCAGCAGCACGCAAACCTTTTGAAACGTGCTGCAGGTCAGCAATGGCTGCATTCAAAGTTAACATTAAACTACAACTCATCTAGACAAATGTGCATACATATATATATATATATATATATATATATATATATATATATATATATGAATAAGTCTGTGAATTTATCTTGTACACTTTCTCTATATCCACTCTTGTATACAGGTATTCAAACAATTCTGATACGCACAGATGTGTATACGATCAAACAGGCATGTACGTAATTACATACATGCGCATGTGCTCTTGTACAAAGTTGCATATACACATATAGAAACGATGAAAATTTCTTCTGCGTCTGGGAGATATTTACTCAGTTTTATACGCAGGCCGCCAAAGAGGCAGAAGAGCCATTAAAAACCCTTGCTGCCCAATACTCTACATAGCTCTTATAGTCTCTTTCTTTAAATTCACATTCATACATATATATCGTTACATATATGTATTTGTATATATACGCACACGTACATACAGAGAATGTGTACGTATGTACATATAAATGTATATATATACGTAGATATATAGATGTATATAGAGTGTAGTAAGTTATCTAGTACATAGTTTTGTGTATGCGGCATCTTGCTGTGCAGACTGGTAGGGTCTGCGGACGTTGACTCGGCAATGTTTCAGCAGCTATGGGAGAGTTTAGACACAAGCAGTAGCTATCAACTGTTCCATACTTTAAACCCTGCTGAACAAGAATTGTTGAAGGATCGACTCAAAGTAGATCTTCTCGGACAGGAAATCGAAGCTGCCACAGCCGAGCGCAAAATTTTTACTATGGTGAGAAAAAATCAAGTTTTGCTCTTTTTACCTACATAAATATTTATGTATATATATATATATATATATATATATATATATATATATGTATACATAGACATATATGGATACACCTCTTTGCACACGTACAGGTTTTCGGGCGCACATATAATTTCTCGTGGTGTGTACAAAATTCTTAATGCCCTTATCGAAAGTTGTGTGCATTTATCTATCTTTTTGTACGTGCTTACTTCAAGAAACCATATCTTTGCCGCTGCATTCCATCAGCATATACGTACACATAGTTGTTGTTACTGAGTATAAGGGCTATTCCATATACCAATTGAACTATCTTTGGCGCCATGTACTCAATCTCTTCAAGACTATGTGTATCTAGACGAGAAGTTCAAACTTTCATAAACTTATCTTTCGTTTACACATGCAAGGTCAAAAAGAAAGTGTGAGCTACTCGTTCTACACAGATTTGAGCCACGAGGCTTCCTTTGCTGTTATAGAACTTGCCTATTCGATACGAAACACCGCTTTTCTGAATATATGTCTATTCGCTGTCATTCTTCGTTTCCATCTTTACGTACGCTCCTACCTTGTAAAAATGTAGAATTGCATTTATGCGTATACTGATATATGATGACAGCTGTACACTCTATATGTATGCATAACATACATATATATAATTGCATAAATTTAGCGTGGCAAGGATGTCTAAGCAATTTCAGACAACCTTGACTTATATGCGCATATATACAACCATTATAATATATGATCATGTGTCAATATTGCTTCCCAATCATGTATATGTGGATATTATATATATATATATAAATATATGCTGTACCGGGGCATTCTTCAATTGCAAGTAGTATATATGTGTTGTAGTTACATAAGTATATAGAGATGGTAACAGAGTATGTCGGCAGCTCAGTTCCTGCGTGCATATGTAATTGTATCCATGAGACATACGCCAGTTTGGATTCACACCATATGTACAATGTTGAAAACGTTTATTCGCCTGTATTCACAATTTACTTATGACATATATGTGTAGGCGCTTACAATTTTGCTTTTCTGCGCGGATGTGAAAATTTGTATGTATATATATATATATATATATATATCATGTCGGTTCTTGGCTGGAATTTTCAGGCCTCTGGAGTGCTTGGCGACATGTTGAAGATGTTCTTTTACGGAAGAGATGTAGAAGGGTAGGATATTTAAGTCGAGTTTATTGTAACACTAACAGACAGCAGCTCGACTATGTATATATACATATATTTATACATATATATATATATGTATACACATATATATATATATTTACTTATATATTTATATAAGCACGAATGTCAAAGTTATCTTCTTTACTCACTTGATAGAGAGCAGAGGTTCTTTCCATATGGCGCATGGTAAGCGGCAGCTGTTTTGAGGAAAGTGATTGCTGAGGGAGTAGGCATTCATATATATATATATATATATATATATATATATATATTTATGGCATCTTCACAGGTTATTTCTTGTCATAATCTGCACACATATATTTATACCTAAGCTATACATATTTATATATATATATATATATATCGCTTTGTATTTTTCAGTTTGCATTCATTCTATATGTATATAGTCCTATTACTCTGTACGAAAGCAGCATTTTTAAAGAAGAACAGGGCTCGTACTACCGCGCACTTGAGACAGAGGTCCAATTAGTAATTTTTTGTGTTCAGAGGAAAAGGATCAGCAAGTGTGGAATATTCGCTTGCTTCGCAAATGAACTAGTACTCAGCATCTTCATAGTAGAGTGCATGCCCATTGACTTTCAGTAAAATAGTATCAAATAGATAGCTTGTCATGCCTGCTGCAGAGAATTTATCAGCCTATTCATATACAAGTACACGTATTGTGAGTTATAAATATATATATATATATACATTTCTATCTTTAGACTTCAATATATATATATATATATATATATATATATATATATATATATTTATATATATGTGTATATTGAATTGTACTTTTATAATGTGTGCCAGTGTATATTTGTGCATTTGCACGATTTAAAATAATAGAAAAAACTTACTGCAATTAGAATTCAAGCTGCAAGTGAACTTTTACCATGTGTGCCAGTGCATTTTTGTGCACTTGCACGTGCTAAAAATAGTGGCAAAAATAACCGCAGGTAGAATCCATCAACCTGCAACTCGTACTAGGCAGGGCCTGGAGTCAAATGCGAAAAGTGCTTTCAATAAGGTCTACAGTAAAGAGAACATTCTGTTCTTCTCCAATTGTTACTATCTTGTATTTCATAAAGCTGCTCAATTAGTAGTATTTCGGATGCGTATGCGCGCAGCATAGTATACAAGAGAAGAAAAATACGTGTATACATATGAGTTGTGTACATACACTCTCGATGTACGTAGCTGAGTATTCAGGCAGTTTTGCTCATTTTACGGGCATTCATGCGCATGTACAGGTGTATTACATATTTGTTTTTCGAAAACAATCGCACATATTTTCATGCATGTACGTAAACAATATATACGCATATATGTATATGTGTATATGTATTTTACATCTTTGTACATGAACACCCATGACCAAGCGGACCTTGAAGCGTGTAAGAATGTTAAAAAAGGTATGCACGTATTTCAATGTGATCAAAGCATTTAGATGTCTTTTCTAAAGGCAGTTATATATATCTCTAAATGCAACAGGCAAAATCGTCCAGTTGTACATTTTCGAATTGGTGAACGTAAATCGCATGCCTGGGTGACTTTCCTTGTGCAAAGGTGAGGTTGTGGAGTTTGTTCACTTAAATCGATTTCTTTCCTCTTCTTTTATGGAAAATTCTATCATTAATAATAGGCAGCAAAAAACAACAAAAACAAAATTAATGTCATTTTATGGCATATATATACATATATATCTACATACTGTTCGCTCTGTAATGTAGGGCTTCATTGCTTCGTAAATTCACTTTTTTACCTGCGTTTTGATGCACTTCACTTGATTTCTCCATATTATATATATAGATGTATGTATAAATTCGTAACTGTACACACTTGACTTATGAGAAATCCGCCTTTTACACGTTTGTTAATACGTTCGTTGGGTTGCCATTGCGTGCAGAGTGACATACTTGTGCGAGATGCAGCTGGATTTACAACCCCAATCGCAACAATTCACGCAGAATTTGCGCCTCACAGTAAAAGCAGCAACAGATGCGGCTTCGAGCAGCAACTATATGAACATCTCGCAACAACAGCAGCCGCAAGCGAGAGACCTGAATAGACGGCACTTCGCTGCAGAAGTGAAAAATGTTTTCTTAACTGTTTTTGCGCGTCTCCAACCTCAAGATAAAAGAGAAAATCATCATTAGTTTTGAATGCTGAAATACTTCGGAATGTACTTTTGCGTCTGCACGAGTCTGTACGTATACGCCTGTTATGTATATACTTTTGCTTACCGGCATGCATGTACGTTTAGATACTTATTATTTATACATGCAGATATATAGTTACGTACACGTATTGTATGTATCAATAGCATCTGCACATTTTCCGAAGCATATGTAAACGGTTTTGTTATAAAAATGGTCTTATAAGATCTGCGAGGTGTATATTCACGACAGCTAAGTGGCTGAGTGGTGGTTGGAGGAATCGAATGCGAGAATCAGTCCTGACAGCAGACAGGTCGAATGAGCTTTTTAGATTCAAACTAGCTGTACTCTACACTCAATATGCATATATACATATGTATATATATATGTATATGCAGAGAGAGAGAGAGAGAGAGAGAGAGAGAGCGAGAGAGAGAGAGAGAGCGAGAGAGAGAGAGAGAGAGAGAGAGAGAGAGAGAGAGAACGTAGAAGAAGCCGGACTTGTCTAGGTGATTCTATGTATTAACTAGTCGTACATGTAAGTGCGATAAACACAAAACATGTATCCTGTGTGTGTAAAAGTTTATGTACAGTAAACTATAAAACTACAGATTCCATAGGTAAGTATATTTGCAAAGTTATAAATCTATGCTTTTTAGCGTGAGCACGTTGTAGGATAGAAGCAAATAAGTCGCGGCACACACACACAATTGGTGGTGCGTTTTAGCGTGGCTGCTTCCTTTCTTTGGCCTGCATGTAAAATATATGTTGAAATTTCGATCTAAGTAACATATATTATGTTGTCTAGTGTCGATTTAGGATTTTCAAAAAATCAATTGTCAAGAAACAGTTCATTTTCTTGCTCTAGAGTTTTGAAATTATGTTTTATCTGATACTTTCTGAAATACAACTTTCTTGAAGAATGGATATGCATGTGATCAAAGGATGCCGTCGATTCCCCGACTCAAATTATACTATTCATGTGATCCTATAGTGTGTATGAACAATTGCAGATCAAGATTCACACACTAAAGGTTTCACAACTGTTGTTAATCAATGGTGCTAAGAATATATATATCTTCTCAAAAATGAAAATTGTAGTATTGAGCGAGTCACCAAAGTTTGCAAAATATGCGAACCCAAAAGACAATTATTGAGTATTTGAACGAAGTGCACTCGCACCAGAAAGTCCCGAAATCTCTTTCAAGAGCTGTTGCAGTCGTGATTTATTCAATGATCTCGTGGTTTGCGGGAGGGAAATCAAAGTTTCAGACTGCATGAGACACGGTGCTCTTGAGGAGTCTAAGATTGCAAATTTCGGATTCCGCGCAACAGGAAGCCTCACAGTATATTCCCAACTTTCGAGCAGTATTACTTGTAGACGGTTCCCTGCCGCAAATCCAGCGATGGCGTCAATTCGAGGACAGGCAACATATTCCTTGTTGCTTCTTTTTGGTTTGTACATATATATGTAGCTTCAAAATGTTCCCATTACGGCACTTGTTTGCGAGCACTACATAGTAAATATTGGACAAACCGTGTATATATATATATATATATATATATATATATATATATATATATAAATTTATTTTTATTTGAGCAAGATATTGATGAAGCAAACAAGTCAACCTGCTCAACTTTTGTCGCAAAAACCGCAATCTGCGAAATAAATAAAATTCAAACCATTTATAGATGTTTATATATTCGTATATTCATGCAAAATACTGAAGAATGAGACAGGTCAATCTGCTCAATTTTTGTCGCAAACTCGTAATTTGCTGAGTGTCACAATAAGATCTAGAACAACTACATTTATGTAAATATATACATATATATATACTCATATTGAACAAGATACTAATGAATGAGACAGGTCAATCTGCTCAATTTTGTTGCAAAACTCTTAAATTGCTGTGTAAAAATTCACAATAAAGTCGACATACATATATTCTTGAAGAAGTAGCTCGATTCTTGAAGAAAATAATTGTTATTCATGCAGCGTAGTGCAGCTCGTGTGAAAACGCTTTACCGACAGTTATATACATATAATTTATCTATAAGACGCCCTAATCCACTGTGCAACAGTTGTATGTCCACGATAATGTACATGCAAATGCGAGCTGATACTAGTAAGATACGATCGCAAAGTGAAGTGCTGAATACCAGCCGTTTTGATTTCAACATATATGTAAACTCATATTATTACAAAGCGTGAGTCATGGAGGGAAAGAAAGGTAGAGAACGACGATATCTGCGATTTATACACAACAGGAACGCTCGAGTAAAGCACCTGTGGCCTTGTGTTATCGAGATCTTACACATCATATTTGGAATGTTCATTACTGAAGTCAAGATTGAAATTATGTGAGCGGATGCCTTATTTGGCCTGGTCAATTTTGATTTTTTGTGAGTGGATGCCTTATTTTCTCGAATTCAAATCTACTGTATATTCTAAAAGAGTCTTTCATAGCTGCTTTATCCGGTATGCTTACTTTTCAGTTGCGCACAGTGTCGATGAGTGACGGCACTTGTGGGGGACAATGGACAGCCTACAGTTTACTGAACTCAAAAGTACCCGAGGATGTGGTTGACAGAGCACATCTATGTGCAGAAGATTTCTTAGAATGAAATGAATGCGCCTCATACGTAGCACTGGCGTAAACTAGGTATTGTTTATATCCTCATTCCTTTTGACGCGCTCACTTGGTTATGTTAAAGTAAAGTGAACAACTGGTGCATGGTGACACCATCTAACCCTGATGAAATTCAATATGATAGAAATTTGGCTTCGTCTCCTACCGAAATAGCTGATCACTATCAGTCAAAATTCATTCAATTTTACAAATTATGCCAACACGGTGGATTTTGCCATTCGCTAGTACTGAGGCCAATAAACGTACACGACGTCTCATTAGCCAGTGAATGAAAAAGTTTCTTGAATCCACCGCTAAAAAAACTCTTTTTCCGTTCCCCACAAAAGCTTGAATAGATTGCAAAAATGCATAGACACAGGATAGCCAGAAGCGGCGTAAAAAAAGGCGTTTTATATCGCACACGTTGCAGCGTTACAGAAAACAGCTAGCAAATCTTTCAAGTATGTATTACGATTTTTTCTCGAGTTTACGGATGTAATTCTGTTTGCACGACGCAGGCGAACAGAACCTGAGATTTTCAATAGGACGCAGTATCAGACGTACACAATGGAGGAAGAAAAGAACGGTAGTTCCTTATATATCATACTGCTTGTCAAAAATAAGTTCTTTTTAACCCCTTTTCCGTAACATGTACAGAATGCAATTTTTGCTAGTGTGCAGAATTACCTTGTAAACCGCTGCTCTGCAAATGCATAATGCGCTGTACATGAATACGCACATTTATTTGCAGAAAATATAAACTTATTACACTTCAATAATCTTACAAAGCCTCGTGACACAAGGCGCTAATGGATGAGCACTCGTGTATATCTGTTCTATAAACGTAGATATAATATATAATATATATATATATATATATATATATATATATATATATACATATGCAGATATGTACGAAGGCATATCGACCATATTATAATATGCAAGCCTGTAACTTATTCACATCCAATCACCAAATTACCAAAAGTTGCTGACATACTAGTCGTAGACAGAGATGAATGCCCGCTGGAGGTTACATATCTTTTCAATATTCATAGTTTTCGATGTTCGAGGCTCGCTGTTGCAGAGAGATTCATTTGAAAAAGATCACGCGACGCTACTCAAAAATTCTTCTACCACTTTTTTCGTATTATTGGAAATGTTTCAACAGATATTGAAAACTGATGAGCTCTACCGTTAACGTCGGCAACTAGATTACGTTTGCACTCCATATATATGCATGCTAGTTCCATATATATATACATATATATACATATATATATATATATATATATATATATATATATATATATATATATATATATATATATATGAGCGGCGTATACCACCATAATTTGACAAAGACCATGTACGAAATAAAAACATATCGATGAATAGAGAATCCGGTGAAGCAATTTTCTCCTAATAGTACCGGCACTGCGCCATAATGAAATTAAAACGTATTGGGTGTGCAGTCCTG
Source organism: Podarcis erhardii (assembly GCF_964252035.2). NCBI lineage: Eukaryota > Metazoa > Chordata > Lepidosauria > Squamata > Lacertidae > Podarcis > Podarcis erhardii. The sequence goes on along the minus strand of NW_028292770.1, from coordinate 33,245 downwards.
TTGTTTGCAGCATACTCTACGGCGCACATCATCAACTTACGCCTTTTTCTACGGTTGAAGGCATCCATAGCAGGATGTAGCTACTTCATGCGCCTATAATCTCACCTTAAATTTTCAAAAGCAGCAAGTTTTTCATAAGAGAACTTAAATATCATCTGAAACACATATTTTCGGTGAGCCTCTCCGTTCAATCAGCTTTTTCCTCTTTATCGGAACGCGTACATGAGGAGAAAGAGTAAAATTAATTCAGCTGTAATAGTCACTTGCTTCAGTGATGGAGAAAGGGAAGACAGTAAAGCGCCAAATATATTTATGCTGGAGTTTGACTTATCTATACAGTGAACCAGACGTCTGCTATTTTCGCACAGTTGAATTTAATTTCCAACAGCCCTTCGTCACAAATATTCATTTGCGCAGAATCGAAAGCAAAATATAGAACAGCCAGATACTGAAGACTTCTGACTGTGCAATCATTTTGTGTTGACGTGAAAAAATACTGCAACCATTTCCAATAGTTGCACGCTAATTTGCTTAACGGAGACGTTTTCAATTCCCATAGATTTGCAGCAGCCTTGTCAGTATGCTTAAACTTCACACACGAGAACGCGGCGATTCGCGGATAAGCAACCGTAGCACTTTTCATCATGTCTAGCAACTTCCACCATGTCTATAATGCACTGTTAATCGTTCAACCACAGCTTGAAAGAGGAACGCTACACGAGCACGAAGTATTGTCAAAGTAGAGCACCGGGCACTGCTGATGCCGTAGCTCCGGCTTGAAGCAAGCCAGCGGAAAAAGCAGCTTCCACGGGTAGTGGTTCAACATATTGCCAGTCGCTAAAGGAAACCATAAAACACTGAACTGAAAAATGAAGCAATCTAGGAGGCGCTCTAAACAAGTGCACTGCAACGTAGGTAACCGCTTTTTCGACGTAAGGAACCTGCGAAAACAAAGAAGCCAAATTTTCGATCAGAAATTCAAGATGTAAGAATATATATACCTATAGGTACTCATGTGTATATAAATGTGCTGAATTGTATATATATATATATATATATATATATATATATATATATATATGTGGAGATATACGGTTCGTCAGGTACTGATACCTGTAAGCCAAGCGTATTCATCTTCTGCTCAGCGCACACAAATTTGAACAACATAAAACCAAATTTATAGAGATAACTTTGTTGTCAGATTCTCTCAAACGCCATTTTCAGACGGGATTAAACGTACACGATAGCTCCTTCATATAACAGCGTCATGTACAGATTTGTTTCCTATTTCAACGACCTTAACTTCAGACGAACTGTACACACCAGTATGAGCGTATAAACATACGTACCTATGCATGCAGATGCATACATGTAAATGATATAGTTACAGCTTCACAATGAGTGCATGTGTTCCATATCAGTTTTTTTGTACTTCATATATATATATATATATAAATATATATATATATCTGGAGAGGGAGAAAGAGAGAGATAAAAAACGAGTTCTTTTCACATGCTATATAGCTCAAAGCGTGGAGTGAATACACCAACTCATATAAAAAGTGTACACTGCAACTGAGCAGTGGTGCTATATCCAGGTAGCAATGAGAAAGAATTATCAACCGTTGAATAGCAATAAAGAAATAATGTACTGGAGAACACTATATCGAAAGTCTTGCGCGACAGCTCCGCACACTTGAAATAAGGTAGATGCCCAGATAAAGCAGCCGTCTTTATGAGATCGTGTCGTATAGCATCCGTCTCAAGATGCTGTTTCACCAATGTATCATCAGTTGTGATGAATGTATACATACATATATATATGATATACATGCATACGCTGCACAGCACCCCATATCTTTGCATTCTTCTGTGCTTTGATACACAATACGTCACAGCCAACAGTCCGAGGATGTTGCGTAATGGATTGAACACGTTATGTGGGTAATTGTATATACTCGCGTTAGATAGAAACTCATTCTTTGACAGGCACGGCGCATTGCTCTTTCTTACAAAAAGCCCAAATCCCGAGGATTAAATCTCGCTGAGTACCGGCAAGCGTAAAATTGCTTCAAAATATGATGTGCTACAATGCTCAGAAGTGTAGCGAACAAAGATTTATTTCCTAAAAAATATATTTAGAAGGAAAAATACATCGTTGAAAAGAAAACGTGTCTGTTCCGAAGAATATAAATGACATTGATACAGAATGGGTCTTTTCAGCAAGATATTGTAGTAATAAAAATGAAAATTTCAAATTTGCAAGCGAGTGCACGATGCATATTTGAAAAGCGTATGCTTATATATATGTATATATACATACATATATATATATAGTATTCACCACGCAAATTCGGGTATAGATATGTAAATAGCTGCATAGCACTGTCTAAACACAGATATAAGCTTGTGCTTGCACCTGTATCATCAGTGTGAAGATGCATCGTCATTCATGTGTGCATTTGCATATACATATTTATATATATTTATTCATGTTAGCAGTGCGCCTTACTCTGGCGAAAAGAACGAAGAGAATAGCCAATACAATAAGCTGAACGATTCCCGCACGTGTAGGGTCTTCCATCAAGAGCAAGTCGATGGCAGCCATGGCTCCACTGCTGCCCATCCGCTGAAAAAGAAAAATGAAGTAAAAAACACTCTCAATCGTCTAAGAATATAATACCTTTATCGTTATTTCTGGATTAACAGATTTGACAAAGCAGTTTCGTTTGAGCCTACTACTTTACTGTACACACGTTAAGGTCATACATAATAATCGATACGCATATACACCAAGAAAAGATAATGATGAGCTAGTTTAACCTCAAATAAATATGCGTACACTAGACTGTGTGCGTAGGATGAGATATGCAGAGTCCAAAAAGTAAGGATCACAGTCAAAATCTTGTTGATCAAACTTTGCAATTACGAATAATTGCAACATTCTAGATATGCAGATGCAGAAGCTAATCATATCGGCTTCTGTGCTGGAAGTGCTACTTAGTGCCAGTGATTGCTTTCCTATGACGGCGTCGAGCAGGAATATCTTTAATACATATGCTAATTTCGTCTCCACGTGATATTGTATTCACATCCTTTGTAATTCTGGTTTTCTTGCGTCTTTGGAAAATCTATTTTACGATGCGATGTTGACAGTAACAGTTGCATATGTCTGAAGGTATTCATACGTATATATATATATATATATATATATATATATAAGTCGATATGTCGTTAGTAAAAGTCTTATTCGTAATAAATGCTATGTAGACGAAAGTCAGAATAGACGTACAGTGGTGGAAGGCACGACCAGCGTGTGTACGCTAAATATACACTTTCGAACTATCAGCCTGCGATAACTGAACTATTACACAAAAACTACATGATTCCGTAAAAACATATTTTTTAAGGAGGTACACACAAGATATATCTCTGAATTTTCGAATATGACATTCAATACATATATATATATATATATATATATATATATATATATATATATGCGTATAGCTACACATATCTGATTATTGACAAGCACACGCCTGTACATGAAGTACGTTAATCAATGTACAGCAGCAGACATGTCTGTATACCGATGCACATCAGATGTGTGCAAATGTTTTCAAAGAACAGCACATGTGCATGCGTATGTGTACACGTATGTTGCAAAACCGGAAAATGCTAAGAATTCTAGTACAATCGGAAACTAGGGTTTTCTCCACGTTCAAGTGGCTCCCAAAGGCTAAAGAATCGTGTACATGCGTAAGTGTATAATTGTATACGTATGCTGGTATGCAGACAACTGCGAAAACTTACAAAGTTAGTTCCTGTATGACGTTTATGAACATGCGTCAACAATAATTCAAAGTATGCAAGCACGTACATACATTGAGAAGTAGCCGGATCCAATAAAAGTACTAATGTCTTCTGCGTATAGATATATATACATAGTTATACACATATATAACCATAATCTTTTGATTATATTTTTGCTAGTAGAATTTGTAAACAATAGCCTCCATACATACTCCTGTACGTATATGAACCCTTCCCTGGAAATTTTGACCTTAGAAAGACGAAGCCACTTATAATCGTGAATATATATACAAATGTTTATAGAGAGATATACATATCTATACATATCTCTAGGCATAAACTTCTATTCATACTTTTGCTTATTATAATACATGGATAATAGCCTCCATACATACCCATGTACGTATATAAACCCCTACATGAAGATCTTGAGCTTAGGAAGACGATGCCGAAAATATAATTGTGAGAATATATATATATATATATATATATATATATATATATATATATACAAATGTGGTAGGGAATGCACGTATGTAGTGTACCCATTTTATACTTACTCGAACGGCGGCAATGGAATCAGATTCAACAAAACGCTCATTGCTTCAAAGTAAATTAAGCTGTAAAAGCAACGAAGGGAAAACAAAATGTAATAGAAACAAATTTGATTTTGCATGTTCAAATTTCATGAGAGGAGCTTGATTGAGCCTCACACACATCGAACTGTATCCGTCATATAGTGTGGCTTTCAACGAATTCAGGTCATGAAATTGTCCACACTTGTGCGGACCAACCAGAATACCTGAAAGATCTTTGCAAACTTCCTGCATCATATAGAAGACCATGAGAACGCGGATGTACATCTTGCGGTTCTCCTTGATTCTCGTACGCTTAAGAGTCGCATATACATATATATATATATATATATATATATATTCCTACATATAAACATACTACATATACGTAAACGAGGTAACGAGATTTGGTAAGCAATATATATACAAGGTTCGCCCGTGATAGAAAAATGTGTGCATTGTCACACAATGCAGCTCTAGATGCAGCAGCTCTGATTACATTTATTGATTCGATGCTGTTCAAAGTTGAACTCCAGTCATATACTACAATTTCAGTGCCAGAGATATATAGTCAGCGAAAAAAAATTTCAAGTCCCACATACGACTTGGACGGCTTCTTCCAAAACATGAAATTGATCGCTGGGGCTACGAGACCGTTTTCTACGCACTAAAATCGTTTTCTGATTTGATCAGATGTGTGATTGCATTCTTTTACTTGTAGAATGGATTTTATTGGCGTAGGTGCTCATTCGATTGTATACGACGGACTCAAATTTGCAGAGAGCAGACATGTATTCTCATGAAATAGCTTGCAATTACACATATAGATTCACATCAAAACTGACTCCAGACTGCATCAAAGAAGCGTCATGACACAGCTAGTGAGCTGGTCAATCACCAGACTAAAAATTTATACTGCAAATCAAAGAATCGGATCTCTCCCCAGCCGATTGCGCACTAAAATAAATGTATGTAATTGTACATATATATATATATATATATATATATATATATATATATATATATAAGCGCATACGCAACAATAGATGAAGATTCGAGATTCATACTGAAGAAAATTGATATTTCTGACCAGGCTAAACCCATATGAAGGATTGTATAGGATCCTTTGGCGTAGAGAAGTATGATGTGCAGTACGCCAGAAACTGCAATTCCAAACAGCAAATTTGAGAGGGGCCCCGCTGAAAAAACAACATACATTGATATTATATGAGAGGATTTTGAGACTAATTAAAACATTATAGGGTTTGGATAAAATTTTTGTATATGCATGCTCAATATGTAAACTTATGTCTGTATAAAATTAACTATTATATATAGGGACGAGAACTAGTTACCCTGTCTAATCTATAAAGCGTGATTGAAATCAACTCAAAACAATATACCAGCTAGCTATTATTATGTACGATTGCATGTTCGATATTGTATGTAGATCATCAGACTATTCAGAATGCCTACGCCGGCTGTGTAAGAATTGCTCTGTAGAGGTATTTCTTCGCTGTTTTTTATGTGTGCACGTCGAACAGAAAAGGAAAGAGGTTCCCAAGCCCGAACAAATTCTAACCCCCCGTCAAATTACGCTTGACACATTCCATTGCCAGAAAAAGGTTTAACATGTGCATCACTGCTATTATGTTTCATTAATCAAAATTTCGGGAGTGATATTACTTCATTTGAAAAAGAAAGGCAAGTCTCTTATCATGCGGCTATGAGACGAGGTGCACGGAAGCAGGAATTCTACCGCGGCGTGAAGCTAAAAGTGGAAGGTTTTTTCATGCAAATTGAACTACAGAAGTGACTTCCCTTAATTTTCCACAATAGAATTTACTCACTATGAGTGACCAGGTTACTGCCTTCCCTATGCTTCTATTGATTGTGCACTACAATTAAAAGATTTTGATAGAGCTTGTGAACAGGAATAACAGGAATCTTCATGAAAAAGCCACTGCACCGGTATAATTGTTTTTTCTAAAAATGTACTTGTACTACAGTCGCTTCTCTTCACGGTACTTTTGCCCAAATTCTATTACTGCAGCTTCTGAATCTCATATATATTTTGCGTCCATGCACCTTTCGTAGTAGGTCTCAACCAATGCTAATCCTGTGACCTAGACAACATCCCCTGCTTCTAGGTTGCCGTCATTTTTTTCTTGGTGCCCCGTGATGTGTCTGATTCTGCTATCGAATGATAATGTGGTAATTGACTGGATTATTCTGCGACACGTCTGCATGCGCTCTGAGCAAAAAACACGAAAATGTATATTACCATTGCATTGGCAGTTCAATAAAATCACCTACCTACACTTCCTTCACCACAATCACAATCAAAGTTCAAATATAGACAGAACCTAAAAAAACTTTTTCAAAAAATCCAATTCGAATAAGTACCTATCTACCTTTGTATAACATCAAAAAGAATTCATAAATGCTCTATATTCTACCACTGCTTCAAATTGGGCAGGCCACGGCTGCAAAAAATGCAATTTCGCGGCAGCAGATGTTTCACTGTTTATTCGGAGAATGTTGAAAAAAGCGAGGAATTGCATATAATGCTGAGCATTTATCCTTGTGTGCAGCATTCCGGCAATATATGCGCTTATGTCACATTATATGACGGGTGTACACCATATTGTTGCTACATTGTATCTACAACGAAACGTCACACCCCGTATGTAGGACAGAGTTTAGAGATATCTCTCCTGCAGATGACTTTATGACTCTCTCTTTCACATCTACCTATTATTCTCTCTATCTCCATTCCACTCTCCAAATCTGCTCTTTTTTCTCTCTCTCTCTTTCTCCCTTGCGTGCCCTCTCTGAATATATATTTCAAACACAGATTACACAGGCATTCATTCAAAAAAATACTCAAGTACTGACGTCTGTACAAATCTTCTGATGAAAGAGCACCGGTGGCGGTCAGATTACCCAGCGCTACAAAGGTCTTCCACTTCGTACTCCTTAAGTTGTTCGGCTGAAAAAGCAATGAAAACAACCATCAACAAGCATATACATATACATATATATATATATATATATGTAAAACAGAGCTACGTATTCATATAACTACGTGTCAATGCATATAATATATATATATATATAATATGCACATACATAAATATTCAGACACCTACGTATGAAAAATTTTTCGTATGTATACACATATGCGTAATGATCAATATACAAGTGAGTAGAGTAAATATGAATCAACTCGTAGTTGATAAATTTCTTCGAAAACTCTGCACATATGAGCATATCTAGAATACAAATTTTCCTTCATATTATACTAATATCGCTGCCACAGAGTACACATAAGAAATCTATTTCGCGGTAAATCTTTCTAGCTCTCTCATTGCTTACATATGGTTCTGCATCTATCCGCGCAGTTTATCGGAAGTGCAAGGAAATTTCTGATCCAATAACTGCGTATATATTGACGAGCTTTGTAATTATTTGCAACCTGGATATACAAGACTACAGTTCCACACCGATTCGGCTTCATATATTACGCATACATTATCAAAGACGTAGCCCTATTTATGCCGCACACGTCTGCATCAGGACTACAAATTACAGAAGCACTGTGTATCATACACATACATATGCAGAGACATAACTCTATCTGTATGTTACATGTTCGCATCAAACTTGCTTTACACGAGAATTCAGGATATATATGTGTACATACAGATATATCACTACGTAGGCATATGTAACCCGCAATAACGTACGAGCGTGGATACTGCGACTTTAAACAAAGTATTGGCTCCTCGAATGAATGACGCAGAAATGTGTGAAATTAGACGCCTATTGTCTAATCTCAATTAAACGTCCCCGTAAGCAAACAAACTTGCAGTCAAACAGTAAAAGCATCTCGTGTCGCCGTAGGCTTGAAATGAGACAAGCTGCGCACTAATCATTATATATATATATATACTATATATGTATACTTGTATATTTTTATCCGTATCCACCCAAATAAATCGTTTCGCGCTTGCTTCAGTAGTTCTAAGTGCAGAATTATATCTATACATACACAGAAGAAATTTTTACGGCCGTGCATGCATCTAGTTACTTCAATAGTTCTAAGTGCAGCATCAAATCTATACATACACAGAAAAAATCTTCAACGGCCATGCATGCATCTAGTTACTTCTATAGTTCTAAGTGCAGCACCAAATCTTACATACACAAAAGAAATTTTTCCGACCATGAACGCATCTAGTTACTGATTTGTCATACGTCAACAACTCTAAACATGTGAATTACGCTTTTTAGAAAGCTGTCACCGAAGCAAAGGTGCTAAAGCATTGGTGGCCCCAGCTTGAACAGTCACGGATGCACCGTTATAAAATTCCTCAAGTAGATTATCTTCCACTTTCAGTCTATAGTTGACTAGTAAAATCCTTACTGCCTTCGTTCACGTATTCCATAAACAAAAACTGTTCTCATCAACACTTACTTGAATGGCTATAGCAGCGCCCGGAAGCGCCACATTTCCAATAGAAGAAAGAAAAAGTGGAATCCCGATAGATACCAATGGGAGAAGCATACCGTGCGTAATCTAGCGTGAGATAGCCCTACATGCAGAAAAAAGACATATACGCAGGAATAAAAACATCCATGTACTGATATATACATATATATATACATATATATGTATTGGCTCCGCAGGGGTAGCCACCAAAAAATGTTTGCAAATCAGAAGGACTCACAAAGAAAGATTCTACATTAACACACTTGTTCCTGTACAAAGCTACATACATATATATGTATACATAGCTGAAAATATAAATATTTCAACTAGAAGCAGAGGAAAAATAGCTCAAATCATGAAGGTTGAAAGTTCTTTGCAAACAGAATATGACTTAGAAAAGACTGGAAACGATAAAGGCACACTACAAGAACTTCTCATCTCGATTCGTATACTGCTGGAAATTCAGAAAACCTTAATATACCGAGTGAGATTCATGAGTGCCTCAATGTGGAAGATGAAAGAGCGAGACGGACGAACACCGCGCATCCGTTCAACTGAAACGTACGTAAACTCGCAAAATATTATTAAATGTACAGACGTGCCGCATCATAAAGAGTTCGAATGTATAGCCAGCCGAAAACATACATTTGTAAACGCATTTCGTGAGTACTTACCTGTGGAAAACAGTAGTAGTCTATTGTGACTAGCAGGTATATACAAAAAAGCGCAAAAAAGAAGGAAAGAGCCATCGTAAAAAATACTGTCCATACGTTGAAGACTATAGTATATCCCACCTCCACGAAAACTGTCATGAAGTAGCGTGTTACTGTGAGACACTAGGATACAAAAATTATAAGTTGTAGTCGGCATGATTCACAATCAAGAGCAGTTTGACATGGGGAACATTCAAAAGGATTAGATATATATAAGATGTAATCAAAATCAAAAGTAAACTTACAATACAGCTATGTATATACAACAGACACCCAAGTAAGAAATTTAGATATGCACAACGTAAGCAATCTACAGATTATATTTGATACTATGCAAGAAAACTTAGGAGAAGGATTGATGACACAAAACAGACAATACAATAAATCTTAAACACAGGGGAAATGTAGAAAAGCGCTAAATTGCCAATTTGAAGGAGATATCTCGTCCTGCAAGCTAAAAAGAGCAAAAACCCATACGCATGGAATATATATATATATATATATATATACATATATGAGATATATTCACAAACAACAGGAAACGCCGGATATATTTAGATGATTACAATGTGTATTCCAAATGTCTGTAGAGAAAAATGCAACAGCGGGGAACGATAATGTTAGCACTTGAGGGAGCGACGTTGGGGGAGATTAGAGCAAAAAATCCACAAAGTGTGCTTGTAGCAGTAAGAATATATATATATATATATATATATATATATATATATATACATATATATATATATATATACAACTCACACGTACAAGGTTTGCGAAATTAGAGAAGCCACACAAGACGAGAGGTATTGTGTGTTACTACATGCACAGACTGTATACAAATCAACAAGTGTAGAGTTATATACATATGTGTACATATTATATAAAGCTTGTAGAATGTGTAAAGTGTTCAGGCTCTTCCGTAATCGCGTCTGAAAGGTACTTGCGCAATGATATATATATATATATATGACTGAAACAAAAAACAGTCCATCCTAGTAAGTATGTATATATATACTTCTGTGCAGGTAAAGCTACAATATATATATATATATATATATATATATATATATATATATATATATCAATGTGCGTGAACATGCACGTAATCAACATATACCAGAGCACACGAACAACATTTCAAAAAGATTGCATTGCGTGTCGCCTCGTTAAAGAATCCCTATGATATATGCAAAATGCTCCAACGTGCAATTGAAAAATTACTTACAGAAGAAACTACAGACTCATCACCCCTTTGTAGGCAGTGGCGGCGTGCGCGAATTCGTGCAAGGCGACGGATAGAATATATCCGGAGACAACAAAAGCAGTTAAGAGACTCTGCAAAATACAAGACATCACAGTCAGAGAAATAAAGGATTTAAATTTTACATGATATATATGCCTGCCTTGAACCAAATTCACTTCATTAACATTTTGTTTCACAAACGTAGATGAATCCATTGCAGTGTGCAGGGCAATTCGGCGATAGTAAAGCATACAAGCTATAGCGATGTATCGCCATTATATATGTGTATGATATAAATACTTGGAATATTCGGCAATACGGAAAAGTTCATGTAAGCTTAATGCTTACGCTTGAAATATGTATCATCAAATTTACGATGGAGGCCATACACACGAATAGCGCGTAAACAGTGCGCTGAAATCTAATAAACGCGTGCCCCGCGTTCGCGAATGTCGTTATCGTCTGCAGCTCGCCCCCAAGTAGCGCTTACGGGGATTATTTACTCTTATGTAACAAGGTATGTAAATCAACCCCTTCATATTGTAATCGAAAGAAGATCCAGTTTCGCACCCAAACGGATACTTACTGCTGTGGACGTAGCTTGAAAAATTAGTACATGCGTGACCCAAGCTGCTTGAGCTAATTCCACACGTGCGAAGAGTGGATATATATATTAGTAGCGTTTGTGACCAAGCGTTTTTTCCATGCGATTAGGATTATTGCTACAGGGTAGTGACATAGAGTCACTGCTGCTATGCTGCTGTTTCCGCTCTTCTGCACAGCAACGGTGTCGTGAAATGCAGCTCAAGCACAGTGCTTGATTTTTATGCAGAATAATCACATTCCCCCACAATATATGATGAGAAAATTATTTCAGAGTCACAGAAATGCACCGAATTTTTCACTCGTACAGAAGTTACTTGCTTTTCTTTGCTGGATTGTAGTTGCGCTCTCGAATGATTCTCGAGACAAAAATATTATGTAATTTGTGAACACTTTAGATCAATTCGACAAACGTTAATTCCTGACTTGAATAAGACGATTGTTTCTTGCACCTACCAACGAAATACACCCATAAAATTTTGCTTTCTCTCGCATTGTTCACTTGCGGCTTCGTTCTACATTCATCACTCTGCTGTAGGTTTGTAGTTCATGAATGAGCAGCGCATAGCTTGATTCATATGATATTCAGTGTCGCATTTGATAATATACACATCCTGGTGTACAGTTCGCTGCTGCAGCGCAAGCCAATCACTTCCCCTAGCTGGTATCGTCAAAAAATAGTCTACAACTTGAAATCCTTTTCTTAACACAGAATAACTCGAGAGGGCCAAAGTAGATGCCCTTCTCACGAAACTATACACATAAAAACATATATATATATATATATATATATATATATATATATATATAGTATAATACATTTCCATATACATGTACTCCTTACCGGCTGCCAGTAGTAGTGAGCGGCAATTCCGAGCCCTAGCGTAACAAAAATGGTAAGCCAAAAAAGCGGGGAAAAACCAAGGATAAGGAGGCGCCCAACAGGCGGCTCCGCAGCCGTCATATGCGGATTCAGGCCTGGCGGCCGCAGCGTCAGAAAAGCAGCACAGCGGCCGAATAAAGAACCTCCGCAGCTGACTGGAAACAGACCTCTCCTGAGATATCCTAACTTCTTGTAAAGGGCTGTCGTATAGAACAGTTCTACTAGAACTAGTGTTGTCGCTTCCTGCGTGAAGTGGACGGCCCAGCTCTGCGTCCGGCACGCCACGAACGATCCTGTAAAGTCAATGCAGCACTACCTTTGCATTCATGAAAACTGAAATTACAGGGAACGCGTGAGACGGGAAGGTAGGACAGAAGGTAACTATATATTTTTGAAGGTTCGCAAAATTTTTTTCAAAATCACCACTCCTCACTGTCAGAGGAGCACGAACTGCTCTACCAAAATTTCTACTATGTATCGTCGCCCTTATAGGAAGGTTTACGCGAAAATGCAGAAGTCGCTTGGCTGCATCACAGGCGATTAAGTGACAAGATTTAAAGCTATAATTCGAACCTTTTTTGGCACGGCAAAGATATTATTTGAAGTTTAAAGATCAACGCCTGAACGTTGTAATGTATTATGTACTTGCTATCGTAGATTATTTTCCCACCGCTCCCCGCATACTTCGAGATCACCATTCAGGCAGGATTTCAAAACACTCAAAACCGTACATGTACCGAAAGAAAAAAACCATGTTGCACGCGCTCCACTAACGTCTACAATAACGGCGCGCGTTCTAGGAAAACAAGATTTCGCACGAACAAGGCAGGCACAAAAATTTAGAGTCTAACTCATATCTAAAGAAGTGTATGCTACCTCCAAAGCAAGGGTATTTAACAGCAAAAGTGAATTTACTTCCACAATATTTGATAGTAACAATGCACCTTGCCATGAAGAGGCCGCCAATATAGTGCAAACGCGTAAAAATCACGCCAGTTGATTGATGATGAGACAACTTGTTTTGGAAGCAGGTAGTGCTAAAAAACGCAAGTCTAGAATAGTGCAGAAAGCCTTAAACTCTTTTCCACTTGTGGGTACACTCAATTCACCGTGTCGCAATGCAGGCGCAAAAGGGATCGGGGAGAAGGCAAATTATCATTTGCGAATATAGTTTTTTTCTCGTTGCAGAATTTCGTATCAATGCAGTATATGGGGTTACAACTACGCAAGTCAGAAAACTGCGGTTAGGACGCACGAATAAGAGCATATGTGTAAAGGTAATACGGCTAAAAATCAAGATTCTGAAAAATGTAGATGTGCTCACATGCCGCTCGCGTCGATTCGGACTATTCCAGACATAGCTTGAAACCTTTAGTCGCCCACCTTATCCAAAAGGTTGAAAAATATGGAGCAGTGAAAAAATCTGCATGCGATTCATCAAATGAATATATGTACGCTGAGAAGCTGGTACAGAATTCATGTGTAGGTCCGTCTGGGAGCGAGCTCCTGAATTCAAAAGAGCAGAGCTCATATGTAGCGCGCTCTCACTCACCTGCACTAAAGTAGTCTTGAAGGACAGAACACACAGAAATTTGCTGCCACTGGTGCTCGTAGGTGTAGACACAGGATCATGACGGCAAAAAGTCATCGGCTGATAATTCATCTACGCATCGAAGACCGTGCACTAGGCTGGGAGAGCATCAGGGACTGGAAGGATTAGGGAAAACTGCTCGATTACGCATGTAGATCTGCAATGACGAGTGCACCACGCAAACATAGATAATCCTCTCTACGTAGATTGCCAGCTACTCTGACTTTGAAACTGTTTTCATTAGTGATTGTCTGGAAATATGAAACTGGTAAACTGAACAGCGTCTCACAATTAGCTTTATTGAAAAAATGGCTCACTTCAGTATATCATTGCTTCAGACTAGCATTTGGGGCAAGTCGGCGCATCGAAAAACGCCTTTTTACCATACGACAGTACGCATTTTCCTGAATATGATTGTACATGTGTGGGATCACATGTCTCAAAAGACATCATTTGTCATTATTGAATGGTGATTCTATGTATCCTACCGGTGATTCTCGTACATGCAGGAGTGTTTCACCGGATCTGCTTTTTCCAGCGTATATGTATCCCTGGAAATTCGATAGACCCAGCATCGGGGAGATATTCTGAAGTTACACCAGTCGTTAGCGTGAAACATGGCCGTTCTAGATCATTCAGAGGGCCTCATATGCATTTATCACTTCAATAAAAAATGACACAATTACGCAAATGTCTACCATTATACGTTTGTGTCATCAAGCGTCATTCCGCCCGTCAGCGGAGCTCGACAGGTGCTTGTGTGCTAGTGATGCTCGAATGCGCATCTCACCGTCAACCATATCGGTGTGAGGGCAGAGAACCATAGGGTGGCTACATTTTTTTTCTCTCGTAAACAAAAATATAGCCTACCTACAGGTGTGGAGACAAACAGTGCGAAATTCTTGCGTTCCGCATGCTATGAATGGGCACTTAACGGACGATGTGTGTACCGTCATACAAACGAGAATATAAGAATAACTGCATTCGAAAAGCATGGATTAGCATTTCTTTGCTAATATTATGGATGTGCTCTACAATCATTATGGATGAATGGAATCGATTTTGCATTTTTATTTTACCTTCCCCTACACAATTTGCCGCTGTCAATAGCTCAAATATCTGAATTACACGACTATATCAAATCGAACATTTCTGTCGACATCTAGATTTAATTTTTTCTCCAATTTCAAATGATTATGTGTACGCTCTTCCACAAGTTAACACCCTGTAGATGGACAATTCACCGAATTTTGCCAGTCGCTTGGAGATCCACGCTAGTAAAAAGTTTATGTAGATGCATAGATGCCAAAATATCAGTACATATACATTTAATTATCAGATTTTATGTCTTTATGGCATGATTGTATTTCAAACATTTCAGAAATATCCTTTGTCCCCTGATTATCACCTGCGACGCTGAATTACTACTCAAGAGCATTGACGATCCACGTATATTCGAACGTTCCTCAGTGTAATCGCTTGCCATGACACTCGAGTGACGATAGTAGTCAATTATGATGACGTGTAGAGCTGTACCAATTATCAGTCAATATATATTTATATATAACTTTATGTATATAGAAGTGTACTATCTATTTATGTATATATATATATATATATATATATATATATATATATATATATATATGGACGTAGCGGTTATACGTTGTATCTTATGGCTAATACTGTATTAGGAGTAGACGACGGTTGTCGCCATCTGTGTTGTATTCAAATGTTGCAATATATACTTCCTCTTCAGCATCACCTTGTGTACAACGAATTCCTGCAGTACTTGACCTTATCGAAAGATAGTCTACTCAAGTATTATCGCTCTATCTTGCTGTAATATTGGGTGGCCGCTGCAAGGCTTAGTATATGAACTACCCTAAAGTATCTCCCCATCGTAAAATTGTACAAAACGTATCATATCAATGAACAGAAACAACTTCTTTGTAGATGCAGCCCAAACAAGAGTTTATAAGGCAACCGGAGTTTTGTAAATGAATGTGAAATCAAGCATTGTCGTTTATTGCTATGTATTTGTCGATAGGCCTAGTGAAACGGAGTGACTTCTCCTAAAAAGTGTTAGTTAAGTCTCGATCCCTTCGAGATGCTTTACACGGTGGGGAATTCTGTAGGAAAAAAATAACTATATGTGGGTATCGTAGGTTTCACTGCACTGACTGGACTCTTTTTTTGGGCACGTTTCTTTCCTGGTAGCTGTGGCAGTTTGCTACATCACTTTACAGACTTGAATGAATTCGAGTTAGATTCCGTACCTTGGCAAGTGGGGCATGATGCACCACCTGCAAATAAAATAACGTGCCGACGCTACGCGTAGGTGCGTCAGGAGAATGATTTTTAGTTCACTGAATATGAAATGCCGCTTGCCTTGCTGGCGGAACATGAAGAGGATGTGCAGTCTACTCTTTAGCTCATATCTTTGTACTTCTAGCATTTAAGCGAACACTTTTTACCTGAATCGGTTGTTCAAAAAAGTCCGAGACATCAATCAACGCATCCAGCGTCACTCTGCCATCACAAGCTCGAGTGCGATCTGTATTATTGCAACAACAACTTCCATTTCGAATGTGTAAGATGTTTGACGAAGCTCGTTCAAATACAGTGAAGTGTACCTCGCAGGATCCTGAGGAGCGGGACTACAGAAGTCGGATCATACAGTACCTTTTTAACAAAGGAGCCTCAAATTACCGAATTGCGTGCTAGACCAGACAGCTTACATGCACCTGGTTGGAAGAGTTTTGAATTAATTATATAGCGACGCGAAAAGAAAACTGCTTAGCTGAACATTTTAATGATGTTACCTCTGGACAAGCCCACCTGTATTCTTGATGAGTTTCTTAAGACCACTGCGGTAGGTGCTCGGTGCTAGGAATGGACTCATGAAATTTCCCATCTTCCCCTCTTACTCTTCCCTTCAGATCACCGCTCAAAAGCTTTTTCAAATCTTCAACCAGTTCCAACGGGTTCGTCTTGTGTGTGTAGTATTTGTAAACTTTATTGTTTCTGTCTAGCAAGAATTTACCAAAATTCCATTCGATATCTTTCAGATTGCCATCGTTGTAAAGCTGCAAGCATGAATCAGGTAGCACGGCCATATAAGTCTCATTGTTGAAGTGCTACATCAGCGTGTAGCTGACTAGTCTTCCAATTCTACCTAAATGTTTCAACAGCTTTACGTCTATGCTAGGACGTGGAAGAAAAACTTGTCAGCTAGACGCTGAAATGGCATAATTCATGAGTGCCGGCGCACATGCTACCCGCAAACGTAATGTGCGGAACGATTCATAGCAAGCTTCACCAGGAAAAGCGTCACTGCCAAAGTTCAAAATAGAGCCCTACCTCCTCTTACCTCCTCACTATGCCACTTGCAATACCGGAAAATTGGGTGCGTATTCGGGCCATTCACAAGTGTCAACTCAAAAATGGGAAACGAGGCATTGTAATTCGCAACAAAGCTTTTAATTTCGCTGGCATTACGATATTCTTGCTCCTTAAATTGACGGCAAGGGAATGCGAGAATCTGTGAGTAAAAGATCAAAGCGGAGATTTGCGAAATTCTTTATATGTAGCATTGTTTTTTATTTTTTCTGTAAAAATCATATGCGAATGTAGACGATTAGAATAACATGTCTGACTTGCTGCAGGTGCAATGGAGAAAACAAAGTAATTGCTATGTGTTGAAGAAGACACTGAATGCTAAAACTTGATCTGAAATGCTTCGCGCAAATTGATAGGCAGCTAGAATCAATTCACCTCAAATCCCTGCGGCATAAATCTGTCGTAAAGCTGCATCAGCTCGTCGTAATTGGTGTCCGTTGTCTTGCATAGCGAAGCTGCATTGTGATCAGCTTCACCTACAAAAGAAGCGTATGGATGCGATCGGTGTATCAAACAGCACCCAGAATAGTGTCATATAATGCACGTTTGCGCTATGTAAAAGATATCGCGTAAGTGTCTCGCACAGTCCGTTGAAAAAGCATTGCTATAATATAATACGAATATGACACAAAATCCTCAGAGAAATTAATGCATATATCAATGTGTCGGTGTGAATAAATATAAATATATATATACATATATGTATAGGTATAGGAACGGAACGATTGAAGATAAATTTAAAGCATTACAAGCTGCTCGTTGCGCAGCTTTGCAACGTCGCTGTGCACTTGTCTTGGACCTGTAAAACTCCACATGTTTGCACCAAAAAGCATGAATGAATAGCTATACTGCTTTAGTATAAAGCCCTCCAGCGACGTTGAGAAAACTTCACGAGCTACCTAGCCCTCTCTTGCAGCGTAATGTAGCAGTACCTTTCCGTCATATTCTGCCATTAAGTGCTCGATTCCGTCCAAGTCTCGGGCAGAGAGAGCTGTAAATACGCGTGGAATGTCCTCTGCGGTAAAAGGGCCACCTTGCTCTCCGCTTGTACTTGACGCTTCAGTTTCTTGAGTGTCAAAAGTTTGTACAATAACTTCAGTCTGCTTCACTTGGCCAGTGGGGAGCTTCTCCGTCACAATATCTACGCTTTGCATCAAGGGCACAGGGTGTGCTAGCTCCTCTTGACGCTCCAAAGGCGCAACACGAGAACCTTCTTCTTTCCGCTCCATTTCTGTAGTGATTCTTCTTACGACCGCCAGCGTAGGTAGAAAGTTGCTTCGACTCTCCGGAACTAGGTGTGAGTCGCTTTCGTTGGTTTCTAGAGAATATACCCTCTGCAGGAAAACCCATAAAATAACTGTTCTACTGCTGTGAAGATCTACACTTTGAGATGATTCTAGACAAAAGAATAAGCATAAAGGCTAGTTTGGGTAATGAATGTTTACGGGATGTAGTCTAAAAATCGTTGAACTGATTGTAATTCTTCGTATGAGAGCCAAAGCGTGGAATATATAATGCTTTGTATGAGAGCCAAAGCATGGTATACGAGGTAGCCTCAGCAGCTTATAGTAAACGGTTCTCGCACTCAAATATCTGAGAAATACATTTCTTGTCTTACTGCATCCATGCTCAACCTATACCTTGAGGCAGGGTTAATCTTTTCTCACAAATGGCAATTCTCTAAATGTGCAGGCTATTCTGCGACGGAAGTGAGTTTGAAAGCTGCTCACCAGTTATTTGCGTTATTAGCTTGATTTCGTCTACTGAAGCACACTTGGTCAGAAGTTTTAGTCCTCGAACTTAGAGTATTGGGAGCAAGGCGAGACCCATTTGAAAAATTCTGCCAGCGACGCACCACGGCGATGTACATCGAGCAAAAGCCAATTCATTGCTAGCTTGCGTCGTTATGCACAGCTACCAGGTAGCTGAGTCCAAGAGTAATTCATAAAACACTTAAATCAAACCGATTTTTATCTTGTTGGGTAATACGTTCTTTGAGAGAGTCAATGTTGCCCAAACCTTTGGACACCTCAAGTGGCGGCATTTCTGTAACCCAACACGTGCTTCTTGTTGATTAGAATCGAAGGATACTTCAATTCGGCAGTAACCAAAAGCTAAGAAAAATGACCTTGTCAATTTCTCAATCGCGCTTTCGAAATTTAGAGTTTTTATGTTACAATATGTGGCTCTAAGATATTTTCCAAAAGAGGTGCTTGAATCAATTCGTGTGCGAGTTCTTTCCAACTCCTTATATAGTGCATTTGTCGTTTGTGTGTATGCATTTCAGATATTGTGGAGATATATGTACTTCGAGCAATGATACATAAAGTGTATTTGTCGTTTGTGTGAATGCATTTCAGATACCGTGGAAGTATATGTACCTCAGCAATGAGTTCAGACGTTGTCACGTTACCGAAATGCTTTTGCTTTCGTTCCTGAGTACGCAGCACATGTAGATTAGATGGAGATATCACGGAACAAAAGTGGCACTGTATCCTTTCGAAGGGAAACGTCGGTTAAGAGTGCTTCACTCATCCGCGATCATTTCAGTATTTTTCGTTAAATGCAAAGCTGATGATCTAAAGGCGTAATGAAGAGGGAAGAGAAAGGCGTCTGGTAGGGAACGTGCTAGCTGATAACGGCTGTCGGGCTGCTGCATTGCTTGACTAAAAATATAGAACTGTCGATTTCGAGCTAAAATACCCCTGACGTCTGACAGATAAGGAAATGCTGGGCAGTTTTTGAAGAGCAGTGTAAATGAAAAGTCTTAATTTCTTTCGCGACGTCTAATCATTCAAAACCTCTTCGAATACATAACTTGATCGTATATTTCGATTGAAACTCATGAGTATTTTACACATATCCAGATATTCAAACATACCCCCAATTTTTTGAAGGCATAGATACACACTCCATGTATGCATATGTATTTACATATATGTAAACACAATTTAAAATAAAAACAACTAGTTGCTCTTTTTTACTGATCGAATATACATAATAGGTTTTCATATATGGTCCTTAAAGCTGCAGGGGTTCCCTATGGGCATTTACAGTCATAGGGCAATGTGTGTAAAGCAGATTACACTCAGGTATGTACTTCGCCACTCATGGGCAAATATTGATTAACTTTACTAGGGTACACGTTACTCTCATCGGCACACAATTATGACAGTGCTGATATAGTTAATAACAGATGCATCAAACTTGCACACACACACACACATACACACACATTTGGGACTGTATACAAGTGCATATTTACGGGTTGTCGTTGCTTTGGTATGTCAGATTATGCCAGCAACATATAACTGACGAGCTTCCGTGTTTGCATTTTTTTAAAAACAATAATGCAAGTCAATGCTGCTGCGACGCTTCTGACAAACGCGTTTCTAAACGTTGGACTGATCTGACGGTACTTTCGCTCAACTTCATATTGAATTGGTCGTAAGGGAACAAGCTTTATCATTCCTGAAGCTGAATAACAAGGATAGGGGGTATAGCATAGCAGATGAGAGGCGGTAGCTCCTACTACCAGCTACCACTACTTTAGACTTGAGAAGTAGTAGGAAAGACAACCAGATAACCACGTGTTTTATGACGCATCAGCTGAAACGTAGATTGCGTGCAGTTCGATGGGAAAAGAATGCTGATGAACATCTCGAGATTCACGATATCATTTCCTGCATTTATTAAAAACACAGACATCTAAATGTGTATCGCACCACCGAGCAAAAAAGACATCTGGTAACATCATATATGAAGGTTCATGCGCCCCGGACGACGCAGCTTCATGCGAGAATCAGAAATCACTTGGATGCAATGGAATTCTGGCGGTATGTTTGAGAGAAAAACGAATTTCATACTTTTAATTTAGTAGGGGCAAGTCTAAGACACCGCCACCGCTTTCGTACACTGCAACTCCTGTGAATAATAATTAGCGAATTCGAAGAGACAAATCTTTTACCGTTCCTCACGGGCAAGCTACATATTATTTCACGCCTGCCATCAATATTTCAGCGTTTTTCGTGGCCTGCTGAGTGTATTAGCCACAATTACGTAATGCTGCGTAATATTCTCGATGCTCGTTAACAATAGGGAACAACGGTTCCATCTGAACGGAACCAAAGGAGGGCGAGGTCGGCTAACTCCGAGTTGAAATTTCAAACGTAGAGCATGATCTCAGCCTTGTCGTATAAATAGTTTTTTTTTGTCATTGGTTCTGGCTTGAAAGTCACTCAATAGTGTATAAACTGGTCGTTTCCTCTCTACAAACTTAATGTATGACAGATTTCTTGGTCCCGATCTCACAAAGTCTCTATGTCTTATCTCAGTTTCATATTAGCGTTCAACTCGATCCCAATCGTATGAAGTTGGAAACTCTCATATCATACAGACATTCGGTTTGAATGAAACTGAAAATCTGAAAAAGAGAGTTTTTGAAATCGGAGTGCACACACTGCATATGCCACCAGATAGCATATATTGTTCGAGGAATGCCATGACATTCTTTTCATATTTACAGCACATATATGGTGCATGAGTTAAATTCTACATTCTTTTTCTTCGTGGTATTTTTTGTCGTGTCAAATATGTATAGAAAATTGCAGCGCTCCAATTTAATCTCAACGTTAAAATTATAATGGCCGTAGAATGTTGTCGGCACCTCTTTTCGAACCCTGCACCTCCCTCTGTATAAGTTTCCGAATATCTTCCTCTAATGCCACCGGATCAGTCCGCGGACCGAAATATTTATAGACTCCGTTATTTTTGTCTAGCAGAAACTTTCCGTAGTTCCATCCGATGTCAGCCAACTGCCCGCTATCGGAAGAACTTGAACGTTTAAAAACTGACAGGAATCAATCTCAGCGACACGCAAAACATCTAGTATTTTTGAAGTCAGCACAGAACCTCTTACCCTGGGCCGCATTTATGCTCAACACATCTAAGACATATATTTCGGCTCACGGAGCGATATACAAAATATAGAACTACTACTGACGATATTTTGAGTGTATTGACACGTTTGCATACGTACTGATAGACCTATATTTATATGTATATAGATGTACGTGTTAGTCTAAAGAAGCGTGTACAAACATACGTATACACATACACATATTTCTATGTATACAAATATGCTATATATATATACATATATATATATATATATATTTGAGATAAGTTAGGCAGAGCGTACGGTTAAACAATGGGAAATAGAAGAAGACAGAGGAAAGCGGAACCTTCACGCTGTTTTGGAACCGATGTAAAACGCGGGGATGACTGCGCATGAGGGCTGCTCGTAAACATTGCAGACTGCATGAACGAAAACTGCCGTAAGTGTAGTTTGGTGCCAAATCACCAGACGGAAAAATTGAGAAAACGCGCGGGATACGGTGGTGCTAGAAAATGTCGAAAAGCATACGATTTCATGCGATGACAATAAACAGTGGAAGGGGTCAAGACACACGAAGTGGTAAACACGATGCAAACCGATATTGAAATTGAAACAACTGAATAGCTCTCCATGAATTGTATAAATCTCTATCTTCATCTTTACTGTCACATTTTATACAAACCACCAAATAATATATGGATGCCCACTTGCTGCAAACCTGAATTGCCCACGGATATCCCTAGTCAAATGATATATATATATATATATATCTACATAATTATATATGTGCGTGCACAATCATGCGCGGTGCTGAGAGAGGAACGGAAAATGAATGGAGGATACGTAGAAGTTTACTACATACTAGCCAACACGGTGAGAAAGATACATTTTATTATATGATATCAATCTCGACTACAAGCCTTCAAAACTGAATCTGATATAGCAGCCTCTCTCTTCGATATCTCTTCTCACTTGGTCACTGTTCCATTTGCAGTATAAAACAGCTGGATTTGTGTGCGCTCCATTGACGTCAGAAGTCATGAATACGGGAAAAGATATCTTTGCTCTCTCACAAAAGGCATGTGTTTCCGCCGGATCCTTCGATTCTTGATTGGCGAATTGTCCACATGGGATGCCAAGGATCTTATACATGGCAGATAAATCAGCAAAGAGATTCACACAAACTTCTTGTATCATTCACTGCGTTACACAGGAAAGCGGCATGGTAGGCTCGCAAGCAGGATACAGTTGCAACACTTATTACGGGTTGCCTAGGTAGTCAGATCCACGGCTGAAAATGGAGCACCTTTTGAAAGTTAAAAAAATACTAATACATTCGAACAGCTGACACTTGAACGAGCATCTAGGCTGATTAGATCATAGTAGGATCAACTTACATGCATGAGGATGTATTCGCATTGGTAAATTTCGACCTCACACCTTTATCAATACCAAAATGAAATTTGCACGCAAACAATGACGCATTTCACAACATACAAGCCGCTGTAATCGAATGTACAAACATACTATACAAAGGAGAGCTGATGCTGCGGTCTCCATAATGTAAGTTTGTCGCTTACACATGATACAAGTGCTCATGGCCAGTCGACTCATCTACTCTGATCTGTCCCCGAAACCGCTCAAAAAGCATACTTCGCGGACTTCCTACGCTTCATACAAAGAACCATCCATTATATATTCACACACATATCATATTTTCTCTAAGTTGCATAGTTCATTTGATCAAGAACAACCAAAGCTTTACACATTTCACATACGTATACGGTATTCTATCTAGAATGCATGTTTCTTTCAATCAAAAACAAGCAGATTTCCCTCCCAGTTTCCCTGTAACAGCCATTCAAATCGTATCTGAACAACATACTATATATATATATATATATGTCAGATGCTTCACGAATGTTATATATATATATATAAGTACATGCATACACATTGTACGGGAGGATGATACTACGCAACTCGAATTACTTGAGTGTCTCATCCTCTGCTTGCAAGGTTGGAATATTACGAAATAAATAGTAAACTAAACTCGCTGTAGGTTACTTAGACAATATATGTAGTGATTATGTGAGCATGAAGTGTGTATTCATGCGAACGGGAAATATAGTACATACCTCGAAATTCTCAGTTCCGAGCGTCTCTCTCAGTTTTTCTAGCCCGGCGAGTTGCCCCTTTGTGAGTCCACACTTGGAGGCGATGTTCACCAATAGTTTCACCTGAAAGGATAGTAAAACCGCGAAATAGATGTCTATGGAGCAGTTAGAATCGTTGTTTCAATACACACTAAATATATAGAGTACAGTACAGTTTTGTGAAGAATGACAGTGTTCTACTCTTCATTTTATGAGTTATGGTGTGGTCATGCGTTGGCAAATTTCAATTCTGTATATCTGTACATATATATATATATATATATATATATATGATTATCATGGACAAATGCAAATTGTGTGCCGCAGGCGAATATGTGAGAACATGCTTGATTTTATGTATATGCTCGTAAAAACATAGGTACATAACTCTAGGTAAGTGCATATATATATAAACATATATATATATAAATTGTGTATGAACAAACAAGTACACAAAATATCGGCATGAGCACTAGATGATGTATTACATTTGCGAGTCTACAATGAAATGAATACACCTAAGAGAGAAGAGGAAGACAGAAATCAACGACCAATAGCCATGACAAAGATATATCCCACTCTTCACATGAGAACACTTAGTCACTACCTTCAGCCGGTATACAGTCTATCCCATATAACCTTTGCCTGAGTGAATCTAGATTTACGCTCGAACGCACAGATGAAACGCTCGTATTTCCTTTGTAAGATGGTTAACATAACTAGATACTACGATCTCGTGCAGCGACGACAAACATTATTATTGCGGTCCACATAGATGAGAGAAAACATTTGAAAAGAGTTATATACTTGAAATTCATATATGTATTTAAATACTTAAAGTACGTATATGTATTTGGGATATTC
This sequence comes from Podarcis erhardii, assembly GCF_964252035.2. Lineage (NCBI taxonomy): Eukaryota > Metazoa > Chordata > Lepidosauria > Squamata > Lacertidae > Podarcis > Podarcis erhardii. Next base: position 8,007 of record NW_028292770.1, on the reverse strand, counting down.
ATGAACATATATATATATATATATATATATATATATATACATATATATATATTTATATGCATATATATCTATATACAGGCGGATCCATTGGGTTTATCATAATCAGACCGTTGGGGGTTAAAAAAATTCTTCTACGTACATACACGAGATTTGTTATACAGTATACTCTTGTTGTACAACTTTGCCAAAAGAAAGTCCAATGCTTACATCAGCGTAGGTGAGTCGAGACAAATATATCATACATAGATCTATGCACGTATGTACACACACAAAGACCTTCATATACCTTCTAATATAATAATAATATATATATATATATATATATATATATATATACGTGCAGATCTGTATAAGGAGTGTCAATGCACTGCATTACAACTGTATAAGACGAGCGTCAAGTGTTTCACCCGGTCGACTAAAAGAAATTAATTACACGAAAACAACACATTTTCACGTATATCATGTATACATATATTTGTATGTATCTGCACTGTACTTAGAGGGACATTACTTTTCCATCCCATTGGCTGAGAGGAATCTCTTTGCCCTGAAGGTCTTTTAATACAATGCTGCTGAAAGAAGAGGGTATATCTGCGCAAGAGAATATTCTCTTGCTGTTGGCTACTCCCATTGTAGAGTTTGAATCAAACGACAGAACTAAAGGAAGCTGAATCCCGCTGATCGTATCACCTTATACGCGCAGTCAGAACAAAGAGAAAAAGAAGAATCGAAGACGTTATCGCAGGTGATATGTGACAACAGCTTCAACGAGCATCTGTAAATATAAAATCAATTACCAAATATATATACTTACAAGGGCAATAATACATCAGTATATATACATATATATATGTAATTGTATATACACATAGTATGATACCATATTTGAAATCATGTGAAGATTCATACAGGCCAATACAGATTCCGTAAATGTATTTTTCGGTGACGCGTGGTTGCTAATTTTTATCTATGAAAGAAGCGCAGGTAAAGATGGCCTTGTGTCATGTATAGGCAGATATGCAAGTTCGACACGAGCTACATACCGGTACACGGTCGTGTACCGGTGAAGTTGTGAAAGAAATATACATATATATATTTATATTTATACTTGATGGTATTCTTATGCATTCAACCATAGGCTTAATTGCAATTGCTCATCATAATACGTATACACAGGTGGTGAATATACTTTTGTTGATGACCCATACGGGGTCTGGTATTCACACTCTCGTTGCACATCTTCGCCACACGCGTTCAAGAAAAATCCTTTCATGTTAATCATAGATATTCCCACTACTTACACGCAACGAGATGTACACTCATACAGACATATATATGTCTATGTATACATATGTGCGTACTTAAACTCTTCTGCGTCCTATGTGTTTAGATTAGATGCTGACATATGAGAGAAAAGAGTGAAATATGGAAACGACAATCGAGCCTACAAGAGCATTTAATAAGAGTTTAGTTCTGCAGACTCTATGAGAAGTTGATTGAAATATGAAAAATGCCAATGTGTAAAATATTAATTTAAAAAATGTGTGTGAATAAATTCGTAAAAGGGGTACTTTGATTCTTCTTTCAATTAAAGAGAATCATAATCACATGCTATTCCAATTATGAAAATATGTAAATATATATATATATATATACATAAACATAGACTGTTCCTGACTTTTACTTCACTTATCAAAGCTTATTGGCAGTAGTTCGCACCATGTGTAACAGCGAACTACAGGGGAGTTCGCGTCTTCTTCTACTGGAGCCTCTTTTTCAGTGCCAGCCAGTGCGCGTGGAAAATCTAAAATGGTTTTAAAATGAAGTCAGTGCATACGTGCACTCATACGTATATATATATATATATATATATATATATATATATATATGTATATATGTATATATGTATTTATGTAGATATGTAGTGAAACAGTTTCTGGGACGGACTTGTGCGCGACTAAGTAGATACATATATATATATATATATATATATATATATATATATATATATACATACGTATATGTTTAAGCGTATGCATACTCGAAGGGGAGGCCAAACGAGGAAAATGAAGTTGTGAAGACAAAGTAGAAGCTTCAGCTCGTAACGCATTATGTATTGATAAGATATGTATATATATATATATATATATATATATATATATATATTCGTACTATGCATAGAAATGACTCGTGCTTGTGTGTATCCCGTACAATTGTTTCACACATACAAACAACTACGTGTACCAAGTATGTACCTTTGTATATGTGCAAATGCACATTATATATATATATATAATATATATATATATATACATATTCATGCATATTTCATAAATTTGTCTACCTATTGATTTATCTCATTGGCGTCGTGTACACGTATTTGCCCAAACGAAAACGCGTAAGATCAAGTGTTTCAGCAGTCAGGCACACTGTTATGTGTTCACCCCATTTGTATTCTTAACTGTATGACGCGATAAAATATAAGAAGTAGAAACAAAATTCTTTTTTAAGCTGAACTGGATTTGAAATAAGTGCCTACTAAACGGTATCGACAGGTAGTCTGCTGCGTTCTCTGAAGAAATCATTCAATCATAATCAAATCTAAGGTGGAAAAATTTAAAATTACTGCATATATCTAACAGTTGCAAATGCTCAGCCCAACTCAAGCTTCGCCCCGTGTTTCAGGGTAGACAGCTACCGAGTACTCGGTTTACGTGTAAAATAATTGAAACAAAAACATTTATACATATATATATGTATATTTGGATTCCTTGTGTGTGTAGATAAATGTAGAACATGCTCTAGGATGATGAGCCACTTATCAGTGTACCCGAAGCAGGAAAAAACAAGTTCAATTGGAGGGCTGGAACGCTGCATATAAAATTACAATATTTGCAAAAATACACGCATTTCGCACAATCAAAGCTCCTACGCAATAAGTTCAGCGTACTATGATCATACGTTATGAAGTCGGCAATTATAAATTACACAACCGTATTTGTAAAGTACACACATATATTATACATACATTTGTGTATATATATATATATATATATATATATATATATATATATATATATGCGTGATGGCTTCATATTCTCGTGTATATTTTCGCACCAGCGTTTCGACTTCTTTCTTGCACTGAATTGTCAGCGGTTCGTTTGATTCGGACCTTTCTCCGTGTAACTCGTGACGAAAAAGGGGCGAAAAAGCGCGTCAATTATTTTTGAACAGATGCTATCTGTTTCCGGAATTACTTGGTACGGCCTACTCGCAAATCTACTAGCGATCAAATTTGTCTACGGCCAACGCTATACGCATACGTATATCTGTACATGTTTTAAGTCTGAGTACACAAATAAAGAATGCTTGTCAATCGGCACCCGTTAGATACGCTATTGTCGATATTTGCACTAGAATCGGACTGGTGCCGCCACACAACTTGAGTACCAACCTTCTCGACGCATACAACGCTATCATGAGGAGACTGAAAAGTTTGACAAGGAAACGCGGAAAGGACAAAAGATACCACAAAGGAATCATAAAAATGCTCGGGTGATTGTTTCAGACTGCTTCAGTAGAAAAGTGCTTCCAGCCATGCATTGTTTTGTAGGTTTATTTTGAATTATAAGTAGCTTCAACTCGCCCGACGTGCATATAGGAATTGTCACGGTACAATTTCAGACAGGGCAATGAAGGCAATCGGTATATTTTGCGAAAGAATACAAGCAAAAAAAGAATAAATATCTTACCACTTCAAAACCCTAAAATTCAGCAGGTTGTGAAAAACCTCAAGAGAGCGTAGTGTAGTTCACAACAGAAAAACTAAACCTAACTTTGGTAGGAATTTTATAGTCGAGTGAAGTTTATTGTCTAAAATAAAGTGACATATTTGTTTTTTTCACTTCATTCGCCAGTCATTCAAACATCTTCTGAACTTAAAAAAAATTGGCGGTAGCAATGTTCACCTTATCAGTTTTCTTTCACACGGTAAATGATATGCGCATACTCTCACAGACAAAGCTGTATCGCGCAGCTGACCAATGTGTGCAAAAAGACCACTGACAGGGTGATCTACCACGAAAAAAATAAAAGGGAGAAAGATGTTTTGTCTGCTGATGGATTTTTGCTGGTATAGCGTTGAAAATCTGGATAAACACCGAGTCCATCCAAACTGAAAACGCTGCTTGTGCGTTGCTCAAGAGCACCACTAAGTGAGTATAACGCCTTCAGCAAGCTGCGCATTTCGGTGTAGAAGCTGAGATCTCCCAGCTCTTGTAGCTGTAGCTGAGTCAAGGCATGCAAGGAAAGGCCGAACAGACATAGGCTAATATACCTTTCATTACGGTGCTTGCATCAATTACCAGCTGTACGTCTCGTCTGTAAACCTTATAAAATAAGAATGCGTCTAAATGCCCCTTCAATCAATAATCAAAAGGCCTGGCCTAGTTGATTTTCCCGTCAATAAACGGTATACAATTGTGTATATATAGTGATATAGATTATTTTCATATATATACTTGCATACTCGCATTAAAATTTGTGTATTGGCATATGTATGCGCCACATCTTCAAAAGATCTCTGGAAGTGTTTCCTACTCAATTTTCGATCTACGATCCTAGGAGAAGACATGTATATATATGTGTATATATGTGTATATATATATCCACATATATGCATGATTCTCGCTAATCTACACATGCGCACATATGAAATCGGCATATATATATATATATATATATATATGTATATTTAAATATATTTTTGCGTGGTTGTAAGTATAATCCCTATAAAATTTTTCTCAATGATTCTTGATTTTGCATACAACAGCAGCCTATAGATGTATGTTGTTGCACAGCCGGATAGCTTATATGTAAGTTGTCGTTATACATAAACATTCAGCTATTCATCTGTCACGCGTGTATAAGCGTACGGAATACATCCCATTTGCAAAGCAAATACTAATTTTTATGGTAAATATACATATATATAGCAAAATGTATATATACAATAATTTGTGTGTTGGATAATTGGCTGACGCTATTATATTCTCTTACATACATATATACATATTATTATAGGGAAGCACAGGTGTGAGTAAAAACTTTATACGTATTGATATATTTACCAGATCACTGCTCGACTCTCAGAATGTTCAGCTAGAATCACCTGGATGCACATAGAAATTTCTAGTATCATATAATGTGTACGGTACAAAATGAGTGTAGCTTTGCCACGCAATACTTTTTTATATCAACTATACATACTTGTATACACTGCAGATACGTATAAACATATGTACATGTAGACTTCGTAATATCAAATATAAATTTACATAATTGAATATATATTCTTATATATATATATATATATATATATATATATATATATATATATATATATATATATATGGTATAAATACAGCAGATATATGTGTTTATTTTTGTATATATCCATATATATGTAGAATTTTGTTACATGTATATAGATAGATATATGAGAGGAATAATCACCTACCCGAAACCCAGACGGAAAAAATCTGTGCTGCATATATATCAGCAGTAGTCTTATTTGCTAGGTGCATACTTGCACCTATGTCACATTTTCGGTAAAAAATACATTTTGTCTCCAGGTTGCAGAGCATAAGAGATCCGCGCGCCAATATGGTAATAAGTTTCTTATATTGTCTGCGAGTCTTGAGCGAGTGGCGGAGAGCGGGCGCTTATAGAAACCTTTCACGACTTTTGAGAGCGAACAAAATTGGAAAAGAGATTTACATGATAAAGTACGGTTATCTAGCGTGAAGTGTCTTCAAAAAATTATAACGCTAAAATGCATTTTGAAAGACTATATCGTTCAGTTTTACATGTTGAAGAGATGTATCTGCTTGAAAAGTTGCCCCTGGCTACCGCTTTCTTCTTCCACATTGAGCCGTTCATTGAAGTCCATTGTTGATAGTGTAACACGAAATCTGTGAATGACCGAAAGAATGCGGACGAATAGCTCGACCCTTCAATATTTTGCTTATTGGCTGGACGGCTGAGGAACTCCCAGTGTTTTTACTGAAGCAATTCGAATTCGATAGTCTTTATTTGGGAAAAACCTATAATTTAAACAATACGCCAGTGAGATTTTCTTTCACTCTCAACTATTCCAACAGTAATTACAGAAAAACTTGTTTTCCGCGTAGGTAGCCGGGAAAGGATGATGCAAGATGCAAAGGCAGTGTGATTCAACACTTTATATATGACTATGAATCGTTCATTTTCCAGTTTCTCCCTTTTTTTTGTGCGTATCGCGTTTCTTCAGTTGACTGGTGCTTATCTTCGCTGCATCCTTCCATAAAATATACAAGTTCTATAAATTGAATGCTAAACAGGCAAGGAACGCGTATCGATACCCAGTCTTTTCACAAGGCGGCTGCTGAGTCTCCATATAATCTTAAATCAGATACATGACCCAATAAGTCGGCTTTCGCTAGGAAGAATGAGGCGATATGTTCGATAATCATTTTCTTGTCGGGACCGATATGCATATATGTTGAGGTGTTCTTTCCGCGACAAAGCCGGCGCCGATGATTTGCCTGTATGATTTTTTCAGCGTCGAAAGTACCATCTCTTCAGTAATGAAAAAAACTTTGCGTTTATACACTGACATTTAATTGCGACAAATTGAAAAATCAAGAAGTAAATCAAGTGACTACCTCCAATAAACTTTTCACGTATGAGTACCTCCATAAACCCCAGCGATCATTCATGCGTAAGTGTGCGTTTCAGTCGACTATATTCAACATTTTACAGTTGTACCCTACGTAAAAGACCCCTATTTACATTCACTAAAAAATACTCTTCTCACATTGAAAAAGAGGAAGAAATCTGTCGGGTATACGACTGCCAAGCTTTTAAAAAACTCTGGCACTGCAGCATGTATACGCATGCAGGAGACTAACCTAGTCTCACTTGTAACTTGTAGATCGGTATACTTTGCATTTCTTCTCTCGCGTATACAATCGAGTAGACGTGTTCGTATATCCTTATGGTCAACAGCGTATACAAAGTTGTACTTGAGTAGTTGCAGTTCGGTCTTGCTCTATTAAAAAAAAAAATTCAGTGAACTGACCTTAGCTCGAATGTGACTTTGGATTCACAAGGGGAGATGCGGAGGTGGCAAATTTTCCTTTCATCCATAACCCTTTTTCATATTTTCTGCTTCTTTTTTGAGAACTTGCACACACGCTTTCGAATCTCTCGTCTAACCTGTCTTAAAAAAGGCTGTAAAGGAAAAATGCACATTTGTATACACGCGGAATCAAACCATCGCACAGAGGGAAGAGCAGAATCGACTGAAAGTGAAGCTGCTTGACGAGATAAAAAAAATTTCCTGTTTGAGAATGATAACAACAGAGCAAACGAGTGCTGAGGTGAAAAACAGGGTTAGAAGTTCTCTGAGAAAAGATCTTTCAAACACACCTTCACGATAGCGCAGCCTAAATTTTACTGTAGTACTCTGAAAAATTATGATGTGATCTTCGCTGCGTTAGAGAGAGGTTATGAAGATGTCTTCAAGTCTTTAACTCTGGCACAATACTCTACCTTGTGCTGTTTCTCCTGACATATCCTTCTTGTTACTTCCCTTCATCATTTGAAGAGGTATTTTCACTATGTTGCTATTCTTTTCAAAGAGTTGCATTGACATATATTGTAAATTTTCTTATATAATGATATACATACACACACTGATAAACGGAAAGGATTTTATTAGTCTGTTCCGTCGATAATGCAGATTTACTTCACTGCACTTTCCTCGAACGGTTTGTGGATATTTGATCATGAAAACTCACGTTTATAGAATCATATCACATTGATATACACCCTCGACCCTCGTATGACGATTATACTCAGGGGTAATATATAAATATATATATATATATATATATATATATATATATATTTTTGATATATTTATATATATTGGTAGGTATCTGTTTTGGTATACACGTAAGAGTC
>NW_028292771.1:0-52401 GCF_964252035.2 Podarcis erhardii | reverse complement strand
ATCATCTGATGATATCGATATGGTTGCAGACGAACTTTAAAGCAACATGGCAAGGACGCGCATGTTTTCATTAGCAATGAATCGGTAATTGCCTAGCCTTTGTCGTTACGTTTAAGCAATATTTCTTTCACCGTTAGTAGATCTGCATAATTTTGTAGGCACACAACATCTTGAACCCTTTAGCACCAAACAGACAAGTTGATTCTCAATGTCATACCGTGTACTGAGGAGTCGGGACGGACAGGAAAAAAATTCAGAACGCGCATATGTATTGTCGTCTGGGAAAAAAAACCATGCAGGGGTTTCCAAGTGTTCCGGTCACAGGAAATTTTCCACAACCACTAGGACGCCAATTGTGTTAACGATCGACTCGAGCTTTACTATACTTATATGTACTTCAAGTGTCCTGATGTATTTGCACGCCGCTCTAGACGGTACAATATCTTATCCTAGGCTGGATGGGTTCTTGTAAGGCTCCATGAATTTCTGAAACAGTCAAGATCTGGAGAACTGCAGTGATAGCTCTGTAGCGAAGAAAGTTCTCCATGTAGCTGTTGGTAAACCAAGACAGCTTTGTGTATAAAAATTCAACGCGGACCTTTCGCATATGCCCCTTACGCCCGCTCGCTTTTGTGAAAGCCCTAGATTGCACTGCGGGAAAAAGTGCTGGATGAATGGTGTGTACATGAGTGGGAGCGGTCGTTTGCGATAAAGCTCATTTTTGCTTAAGAAAAACTAAATCGCAAAATAAGTGTTCATCTTTAACCCCCCCGGAGTGTGCCATGTGAGAAGTCGTCACATATTACTCTATCAAACATCCTCTCTTGCATGTCTCTTTACCAGGAAAAAACTGCACAACCATCAGAAGAGCGACAGCAGCCAATCGAGCGCCTTGACGCTACAAAGCTACCCGCAACTCAGTAAACCTCTGTAAGTTAACGTGGCCGACCGATCAGGTCATGCATTAAATTTATGTCAACTCCAGTCCATGTATGCACTCGCCCCGTTTCCTCAAATATTCACCAACGTAAAAGATATATCATACAGACTGGGTGCTGTATTCTTGCACCCAGTCTCATTTGAATTTGTTAGCGACACATTATGTCTGTTCCTTGAGATGAACGATTCAACAGCGCATACTGTGTCCGTAAATGTAATTCTAAATATTCACGTCCTGCTTTTCCACGCACAGTCGCATGAGGGAAAACTGAGTAGAACGTGACGGCATTGGCAACTGTCTAGAATCGACTCTGAATCATCGATTCAAACTGCAAAAAAGCTGCAAGGTAGAACTTACCGGCTTCAGAAAATCAAAACGAGCTGTCGGATTTGAATATCAAGTTTCCACCCGTGCTGAAGTGTCCTCTTTTGTACCGAAGCAGATTGAAACGTCGACGGCGTTAGTCGTTTTGACCTTTGTGTTACAAAACGCAGTGTTATATCATACACTGCGTTATGCGAGGCTTTAAGCACTGTTTAGCACGACTTTGCGCACTGTACAATTTTTCAAGGCAAACAGTTACTTTTTGTTACCGGTTCCTGTACTGCGGCGCACAAGTAAACATGTAGTTCTCAATCACACATTTTAAGGTGTGTTCGTAAAAAGTTCAAGGCGCTCTCAAATGTGCAGCAGAAAGCGGTCTACAGTTTACGCGTTTACCCTAAAGTCTCCGAAGCTTACGTGCAGAAAACCGAACAAAATCACAGGATATTCTTGTACACATCGGGCTACGATACGTCCACGTACTTGTACGCATTTTCGCTGTGATCAAATTGCAAGGATTGTAGCCTGTGTTTAAGCTACAGCCGGTGGAGGTCTTGCGTTGCTAAAGGCGTCATAAACATACTCAAAAGATCAGGAGCTTCAGAAAAACAACGCGATGTATCGCCTTGTTCGTGAGAAAGAGGTTTCAGGCGTCTTATTCGTTTATTTTACTTGTCTAGGTACACACGTAACCGTTCTAACAATCCACGAAATATGTACCGGAATAGCAAGCACCAGTTATGTTTCGTCCGCGTAGACAAGTGTAAGAATCTGCCTTCTCTCCGCTCAAGATGCTTCTCTAAACTTTTGATTCGCTAGAGTCATATGACCATTCTGCCGTGGTGGCAGAGTACTGTACAGCCTTGGAGGCAGTTTGGTGCATTTCACATATATAATAATGTTTTATATTCTGCGAGACATACAACTCCAAGTGTAATGTGTTGTGTAGTCGGCCTTGCGAAACGCCTGAACGGGCATTGACTGGCCGTAAAGATAATTCAAGCGTATACGACAACGAAGCTGCTACACTATTAGGCTCATCTGTTTGGGTGTCCATTACCTACGTTGCACATCAGACATTTACTCAATATGGCTTTACTTTGCCAACGGAAGAGGCCAACCGAGCAGAGCCACTGCATAGAACTTTTTTGGAGTTTGAAACTCATAAATTTTATTACAGAAGCATCCTCCACATCGCTTATACGCATGAGGATTGAAATGACCATCGTGCTGATGCTTTGACTTTCATCGGATTTGCCTGCTCGCAATCAACCAAAACACGAAACACGTGCTAGCCAAACGCCGTCTACGTACGTGTGACGGAAACATAATGGTCATGAAATGGTGGAACAGTTTGCTGACGAGGCGTAAATCGGCCGCCAAAACAATTACCTACAGCTACACCTATAAACCAACACTTGTTCACAAACAAGGACAGTGTATTTGTGTAGCAGCTACCGTTGCAATTATGCTGCAGTAAGTCTGCATGTTCTAGACGAAACTTGATATTTTTTAAACTCGAACAGACAAGTTGCTTAACGAGACAACGCTGTTTACTGAGTTGAAAACGAGAATACATGGTTAGGTGGACGTCAAAATGCATATATGCGTCATCGTCCTGTAAGATTATGTAGCGGATGCCGCAAACGAATCATAATAAAGTTTATGACCGCTGAAATTTCAACCGTGCTCATGCTACACCTTTAATATACATTTCTGTACCTGAAATGCTCTGATAACAAAGGCTCGAAAAAAAAAAGAGATAATATTATAAAACACTCTGACTCTAGGTTCAACTGTTTTGGTAAATTTATATAGGCTTAAGAAATACACAAGCGCGTTGGGGTAACAGCCTCATTACAAAAAAGTTTCGTCAACCCTATGCAGTTGGTAATAAATTCAAGAGTGTTCTGCCTGTGCCTGGCCACTCAAAAATTTACCGTTTGTATTCGGTCTTGAAAGTTTTAAACTGTCTCTCTTCTACAAAACACACCCCTTTTTTCATTATAATGTTTTGTTTTCCAGTGCCATCTGTGCTAGACCACTGATACGGATTAATTCAAACCTGAGTAATCAGCGTAACTTACTGCAGAGGGTTAAAATCTCGCACTCGTCTCCGGAACACGTTTTCCTTGAACACACCTTCACTATGCTATATACCGCCTACTCATCCACCGCACCGAACTTGCTTTTTCGCATGATTTTTCGACAGTCAAACGACAATTAAAACAGATAAGACGTCGGCAATTACCACTCAAACAGATTCGCGTCTTCAATCCGCTGACGCAAAAATCTCGCTTACAAAGCCTCTTTGAGCTTGTAGTGACCTGCCTAGGTATGCAAGAAGTGCGCACTATTCTAAACAGGCATACCACCCAACGGCGTGCGACCTCAAGGTACGAACTATCATGGTCGATCCGTACCAGAAGAAAGAACGCAAGAGTAAAAGTTCCCCAAATAATTTCTGATTTTTGACATGCACGTATCCAGAGCGCACAAAGCGTATGATTGTGTAATTCCGCAAGTTGAATTCTGTGTTATCGCTTTAGGCGCATGGAGCACAGAAACTTAGAAGGCGTGGGGATCATCTCGATTTCTGACAGCAGCTTGAAAGATTTTTCTCCACACAGCACATACTGCACTGAAAGGCTCAGCAGCTTGAACATCGGCACCACCTGCTGAACTGAAAATTCATTATGCCAACCGTGTTGAAGTCTCATTCAATCACATGCGAACTGAAAATTATGCACGCTAATTATATCACCTTTCTGCCAGGAATTTAGCGAGTATATATTGCGTCAGCAAAGACTCTAGTCACTGCGTATGCAAACAGTGTTTCCGAAACCCTTCTACAAAGCAGAAAATCAAAACGTGTTACCTTATTAGGTACTGTAGCGCAAAATCAAATAATAAATGCGAACGCTTATGCAGATGTCACTCAGAAGGCGGTCTCCCTTTTTATGTTTCTACGAAGGATTATCAACATGTGAATTTACATTATTGCTGTGAGCAAATTACAACCAGCCGCAGTTATAGACACAATTAGTCCATCGTCCTGCATTGCAGTATGCGTGAAGTAAATACGTGACAAACAACTGAAAGAATTCGAGAGATTGCCTGAGAAGTTGGGCTCTGAGGTTGCAACTGTTGGTACTACCTGTACTGGTACACCTGTTGCAGCTCTACCTTCCGACGGTTCCGCAGGGGGTTAGCACGCTCGACTAGGTATTAGTCCACATGTGAAAAAAGGTGACACAGTGGTTTCTTATAATTTGAGGTGCCTTGGGACTGCAATTATTTTTTAGACACCTCGGCGTCTCTCGGTATATTTTTTGTTTACTTTTTGGTGGCAGATTCATTTCTTTACAGCAGAAGAATAAGCTATACCTCTCTTGGGGCTATAGTCGTACCGTTAATTTAAATTCTTTCTCAGCAAGAGAGAGACACACGTTCGCTTGATCCTGTGCGATGAGTTTGTAATAAACAAAACCCGTGACAAGCGGCGCTAGAGCACGCAAGTGTTGCAACAGCAAAAAACAAACGAATCGCTGCATCATCCATTCTTCTGTTTGGGTAGCCCTCTGAACGATACCTACTTCGCACATCAGACTCCCAGTTAGTAGAGTTTGACTTTGCCAACAGGGGTTGCGGCTGACGTAACAGTGCTCCAGCCATCAAATTTTGTCGACGCTAATCAAGTCACATTCCTGCAGCATCGCTTCCACGCATATTAATTATAATGACCATCCTGTTGATGATCTTGACTACATTATTTTCTGTTCATCGCAAGCACACAAGCACGGCAAGACATGACGGTCAGACCTGCGTAGGTAAGTGTGACATCGCATTTATTGAATAGGTGTAAACTGTCGAAGAAATCCGCAAACTATCCCATTTAAGACACGGCATTGTAACAACACACCAAGACGTATGCATTTTCTAAATGTGCGAATTGTACCTGTTCAGCAGCTGCTGTTGCGTGAACTTTGCGATGATTCTCTCTTGGTCAGCAGATATGCACTGATTTGTAAACCTTCAAAAACGCTGTACATTTTAGCAGTAGACACTCTAGCTGTTTGTCATTTCCACACCGTACACTGAGTTGCCATCATAGAAAAAAAGAGCTTTAGAACACAGGCTTCGTGGGATGTCGAAGGCACAAGAGTATCTTCTGTTGCAAAATGCGCAGCACTTGCAGAGCTCCAACCAAAAATTTAATTCATAGAAAATACCTTTTCACTTGTTCTAGTCGACGGCTACAGGCTCTCTATATTATCTCCTAACTGAAATTTTCTGTTATTTTTGACAGCTGAAAGAGGCGAAACCCAATCAGGAAAATGACTGTGGCACTCTACCGAAGTACTTTGAAAAATTTATATGAACAGACGAAACCCTCTTATAAACCAGTGGGCCGCAGTAACACCTTCACCTCAAGCACACATCTGCAAGTATTTGCGGCAGCTATAGGACACAAGACTATGTTGTTTGTGCTGGACCGAATGTATACATACCCTGAAGCTTTCATACACTTTTAATCGTATAAGGCTGACTGTTTCTTCACGCAAAACATCTTCGTCTTGTTTCTTGCTCTGGTTTCGAGCATCGTAGGTGCCAGGGTCCTATTTTCCTACAACCACAGGAAGAGCCTCAATTATGATACGTATGAAAGAACAGGGTCATGTATCAATACCACACTACGGATAGTAACCTTAGCAAATATTTCAGCAATGCAGTAGTTAAAAAAAGCTTTTTCAAGCTGACTAATGCCAGTCAGAAACCATAATTCCGTAAATTGACTGACAAACACACTGCCGCGAATCAAGACTCTGAGTTCGTTACCACCAGCTTAGTTCTGCGCCAATGGTATGTAAACTCCAATTTAAATATGCTTTTCCTCTGTATTCTCTAAATGTGGCACAGCAAAAGACGTCATATCATATTAAGTAGCTACTACTCTGTTTTGTTGCAGTATGCACGCTGCAGCAGCATCAGGTGCCAGGTTTGTGTATTCATTGACACTCGGAATACATCGCGAGGGCTCAAATAATTCCCCTGGTGTAGAGGGATACTTCAAATCATGCATTCTCACATTCAGGCGGAAGAAGAAAAGCTGTTCAGATTCTGTCGGAATCACTAGATACTGAAACCATTTTGCAAACTTTTATACGCTGCGCAACGGCTACTGCAATGTATAAGTCACCGACTAAAATTAGAAAATCAGCAACTGAATAGAAAACACGTTTTACTAAGAGTGCTGAAGAGTGTGCTCAGAAAAAGAACAAAGCGACAGCTTCCTTGCGTCGGCCACATCGTACATCTATCCTGAGCGCCGTAACCTACCAAACATTGCGTCATAAAAGCCACTAAACACCTCGTCAGCTTCTTTCTGTGCTGGACATTGTTTCAATGCAACAAATATTGTGTAACTTCTTTGTCATGTATTGAAGCGCAGAACCACATATTTCACCTTCATGTCATGCATTCTAGCTTGTATCAAATTGCAGTCTGATGCGCATCAATGTGTTTCTTCAGCAAGCAATCTAAGATGCATTCAACTGTGTTCCAAAACGCTGTCTAGAGTTATTCCGTCAATCCTGATTTCTGCAGAGGTCACACGCAGAAACAGAGATGTCTCACACCAAGTTACTTCGAGCATCGGACTCCCAAACTACTAGTTTCTTGCACAGACTATCGCTGTGAACAAGCAGCAGCACCTCTCAGCATTTGTGACAACTACGGTGTGTCGTCGTCTTCCGTTGCTCGATGCGTCGTGAACGTACTCAAAATATTACAAGATCAAGCAAACATAGCAACTCGTGAAATCTCACGCTCATTCAGATGTAGCTGCAGGCTTTAGAACTGCTATGTTCTCAACTACTACTGCACGTGTAAACCACTTATAATTCAGCGGAACTCCGCTGCAGGTGCACGCTGCAATAGCGTTTTGACGCATACGTGTACTCAGCCTGTTTTCAAATGCTCAAAATGTCTCGGCATTGAGTTGCATCAGACAGCACATTTAATCGTCTCTCATTGGTGGCAAGTTACTATGCAGCGATAAAGACAGCAAGAGTGCACTACACATGAAACCCGCACTGGCCCCAGCTTTAGTTGTACAGGTCTCATAGCACTAGGACACGTTCGGTGCGAGATATATTCCTGATTAAATGGTGTATATACTTTGATTGCAAATTTTCCTGAACACTGCATACGAAGCTCGTCAGCAATTTACTCAGTACAGTTTCATTTTGCGAGAAGTAGCGGTCGATTCAACACAGCCACTGCGTCATGCTGGAGTCACCGGAAAATGAAAAGTAAGACACATCATAGTTGCTGCTTCTCGGAGCAGTAATATGTATCTGTGCATTCACACACAAGAAGTGAAACGACAGGAGAGGTGACGTCTAGGGCTCACTCAAATAGACTTCAACAGGTTGCAGGCCGCAAGCCACCAAGTAATCTGCCAATCACTTCTGTGCGAAAGGTCTGACATGGCTTTGACAAACAAAACCCATCCAAACATGCAATACCGCACAAAAAGCAAACTACATACGCCACAACCTGCTTTCTTACGTTAGCATTCATCGCTTTGCATTCAATGGATGGCAAAAGAGAGTCGGAAAATAACCGCTGACCAGATCGTGCTTGCTCCGAATCCTGACAGGATCAACCTGTTTGAAAACTCCTTTTTTTCCGGACACTCGGACAATGATGTGTGAACAGTTGCCTACATAAAGACGGTCTTCTCGTCATTGAAGATGCATTGAGTTGTAGGCTTACAACGCCACGTATATTTTAGAATCAAACAGACAGCTTGTTGCCAGTGTCATATCGTGGACTGAATCCTCATTACGTATATTTTAATACTTCCAAAATAACTTGCAGATGTTCCTAACGCTCTCCAAAGAGAAAATAGTTATAAGGCAATAGACATTGAGCTTTCTACTGAACAGCCGTAGGCCCACTATACGTTTTTGTCAATAGGTTGCGCAAAAAAAACGAAACAAGCATGCAACACCAAGTGTATAACTTGCCTACACCGTTTTGGCACAAGCTTAAATGAACTCAAAAAGTCACAAAAGCCAGAGCGTTGCACTAGCAGCTTCATTATCTATAGGCTGCAGCAAACTTGTGCAGCAGCTTATAAAAACAAGAACGCCCTGCCTGTGCAATGTCAAACACAACACACCTTCAAACGCTTGCATACGTTGTTGAATGCTTGACACTGGCTGCCTCTACGTAGAACACCTTCCGTCGCTGCATGTCTTGTTTTGCCGTACTGTATGTACCAGGGCATTCAATTTTCCGCCTACAGAGCCTTTTTCGTTTACAATAGACTGTTACCAGCAATCGGCAGGGCAGCTCAAGTTTCGCAAAAAATGAAAGTGTCTCGATCGGTGTCTCGGTTTAGCGCACAGTTTCCAAAAGACACACACGTCGATGATCTTCTTCTAGACATGCACTGGCATGAGACCAGCTACGGGCCTCCTCGACACATACTAGAATCCAGACATCCAGCCTTGCAGGCGTTTCCTGCAATGCACTACCCGCACAATGTTGAGTCAAACTAGAAAGCGCCCATCAAAAAACATGGCACCGTAGAACCATTGATAAACACAATGCCGCGCGAGAAAAACTATCTGCATTTGTGACATTGATGTAGTTATGCGACGTTCGTATGTAAACTCCAATTCAGATACGCGCTTCCTCCGTATTTTCGAAATGTGCAGCAACAAAAACCTTCTTGTCAAAGAGAGTACTATCTATGCAGACGCAAGCGGCTCTTCTTCTGTTGCAGTACGCAGAATGCAAGAACAACAGGTGCTCAGTATTGTCTAATGATGAAAACTCAAGTGACACATCGACAGCTCCAATCAGGACTCTGGTGTAGTGTTAGACTTGTAGTCTTGCGTTGTAACGCTCGCGCGCAAGACGCAATGCTGTTCAAGTTGATTTGGACTCGTCATGTGTTTGAAAACTCTTCTCTCAGCAGTTCGTGTGATATATGGCTCACCGGCTTGATTATCGAGACGTGCCTCTGAAATGAAATTCAATGTTTCGTGAATGGTGATGTGCGCATCACATACGCAAGCAGAGTGACAGCTTCTGTGTGTTGGTCACATCGCACTTTTATCAGCATCGCAGTGAACCACCATGAACGTTGCTTCAGCACCACAGCTGCTGTGTAATTCTTCGTCATGTATTGAAGCGCAAAACCACATATGTCACTTTCATGTCACGCATTCCAGCTTGTGTCAAATTGCAGTCCGATGCGCATCAATGTGTTTCTTCAGCAAGCAATCTAAAATGCATTCAACTGTGTTCCAGAACGCTGTCTAGAGTTATTCCGTCAATCCTGATTTATGCAGATTTAACAAACAGAGACCCAGATGTCTCACACCTAATTACTACGAACATCGAACACCCGAACCACTCCTTTTCTGCACAAACTATCGCTGTGAACAAGCAGCAGCACCTCTCAGCTTTTGTGACAATCACGGTGTGTCGTTGTCTTCCGTTGCTCGATGCGTCGTGAACATACTCAAAATACTAAAAGATCCAACAAACATAGCAACTCGTGAAATCTCACGCTCATTCAGATGTAGCTGCAGGCTTTAGCACTGCTATGTTCTCAGCTACGACTGCACGTGTAAACCACTAATAATTTAACGGTTCATCGCCGCTATTGCACGCTGCAGTAGCCGTTTGACGCACACGTTTACTCAGCTTGTTTTCTAATGCTCAAAATATCCCGGCACTGAGTTGCATCAAACAGCACATTTATTCGTCTCTCGTTGGTGCCATGTTAGTGTAGAGCGATGAAGGCAGCGACAGTGCACTACACATGAAACCCGCACTGGCCGCAGCTCCAGCTTTACATGTCTCATAGCACTAGGACACGTTCGGTACGAGATAAATATCTGATTGGATGCTGTATGTATAAAGACTGCAAATTTGTCTGAACACTGCATAAACTGTTCGTCAGCATCTTACTCAGTACAGTTTTAGTTTGCAAGAGATCGCGGTCGATTCAACACTGCCACCGCATCATGTTTGCGTCACCGAAAATAAGGATATTAATACACATCATAGTTGTTGCTTATCGGAGCAGCACTATGAATCTGCGCATTCACACACAAAAAGTGGAAGGACAGGAGAGGTGACGCCTGGGGCTCACTCAAATAGACTTCAACAGGCTGCAGGCCGCAAGCCACCAAGTATTCTGCCAATCACTTCTCCGCGAAAGGTCTGACATGGCTTTGACCAACAAAACTCATCCAAACATGCAACACCGCACAAAAAGCAAACTACATACGCCACAACCTGCTTTCTTACGTTAGCATTCATCGCTTTTCATTCAATGGATGGCAAAAGAGAGTCAAAAAATTACTCCTGACCAGGTCGTGCTTGCTCCGAATCCTGACAGGATCAACCGGTTCAAAAACTCCTATTTTTCCGAACACTCGAACAGTGATTTGTGACCAGTTGCCTACATGAAGATGTTCTCTCGTCGTTGAAGATGCATTGAGTTGTAGGCTTAGAAAACCATGTACTTTTCAGTATTAAACCGACAGCTTGTGGCCAATGTCATATCGTGTACTGAATCGTCATTTCCTGTATTGATCATCCTTCCAAAATAACATGCAGGTATGCCCAACGCTCCCAACACAAAAAAACAGCTATAAGACAATGAAATTTCAGCTTTCTACAGAACAGCCTCAGTCTCACTATAAATTTCTGTCAATATATTGTTCGAAAAAAACGAGACAGTCATGCAACCCCAAATGTATATCTTGCCTACACCGTTTTGGCACAACCTTAGAAAACGCGAAACGTCACATAAGCCAGAGCGTTGCACTAGCAGCTTCATTATCTATACACTGCAGCATACTTGTGCAGCTTCTAATAGAACCAAGAACGCCCTGCCTGGGCAACGTCAGACAAAGTACATTTTCAAACCCTTGCATACCTTGTTGAATGCTTGACACTGATTGTCCCTACGCAGAACACCTTACGTCGTTGCTTGTTTGTCTCGCCGTACCGTATGCACGAAGGCATTCAATTTCTCGGCCGTAGAGCCTTTTTCATCTACAATATAATGTTCCTTTACCAGCAATCAATTGCGCACCTCACCTTTTCCAAGAAAAAGGAAAAGTCTCGATCGGTGTCTCAGTTTAGCGCACAGTTTTCAAAAAGACACACATGTCGACGAAATTCCTCTATACGTGCACTGGCTTGAAAGCAGCTCCGTGCCTCCTCGACACATACTAAAATCCGAACATCCAGCCGTGCAGTCCTTTTCTGCAGTGCACTACTTGCACAATGTTGAGTCAAACTGGAAAGCGCCCATCAAAAACATGGCACCGTAGAACCATTGATAAACACAATGCCGCGCGAGAAAAACTATCTGCATTTGTGACATTGATGTAGTTATGCGACGTGCGTATGTAAACTCCAGTTCAGATATGCGCTTCCTCCGTATTTTCGAAATGTGCAGCAACAAAAACCTTATTGTCAAAGAGGGTATTATCTATGCAGACGCAAGCGGCTCTTCGCCTGTTGCAGTACGCAGAATGCAAGAACAACATGCGCCCAGTATTTTCTAATGATGAAAACTCAAGTGACATATCGACAGCTCAAATCAGGACTCCTGGTGTAGTGCTAGACTTGTAGTCTTGCGTTGTACCGCTCGCGCGCAAGAAGCAAAGCTGTTCAAATTGAGTTGGACTCGTCATGTGTTTGAAAACTCTTGTCTCAGCAGTTCCTGTGATAGATGGCTCACCGGCTTGATTATCGAGACGTGCCTCTGAAATGAAATTCAATGTTTCGTGAATGTTGATGTGCGCATCACATACGGAAACAGAGTGACAGCTTCTGTGTGTTGGTCACATCGCACTTTTATCAGCATCGCAGTGAACCACCATGAACGTTGCTTCAGCACCACAGCTGCTGTGTAACTCTTCGTCATGTATTGAAGCGCAAAACCACATATTTCACTTTCATGTCACGCATCCCAGCTTGTGTCAAATTGCAGTCCGATGCGCATCAATGTGTTTCTTCAGCAAGCAATATAAATGCATTCAACTGTGTTCCAGAACGCTGTCTAGAGTTATTCCGTCAATCCTGATTTATGCAGATTTGACAAACAGAGACCCAGATGTCTCAAAACCTAATTACTACGAACTTCGAACACCCGAACCACTCCTTTTCTGCACAAACTATCGCTGTGAACAAGCAGCAGCACCTCTCAGCTTTTGTGACAATCACGGTGTGTCGTCGTCTTCCGTTGCTTGATGCGTCGTAAACGTACTCAAAATACTAAAAGATCCAGCAAACATAGCAACTCGTGAAATCTCACGCTCATTCAGATATAGCTGCAGGCTTTAGCACTGCTATGTTCTCAGCTACGACTGCACGTGTAAACCATTTATAATTTAACGGTTCATCGCCGCTATTGCACGCTGCAGTAGCCGTTTGACGCACAGGTTTACTCATCTTGTTTTCTAATGCTCAAAATATTTCGGCACTGAGTTGCATCAAACAGCACATTTATTCGTCTCTCGTTGGTGCCATGTTAGTGTAGAGCGATGAAGGCAGCGACAGTGAACTACGCATGAAACCCGCACTGGCCGCAGCTCCAGCTGTACATGTCTCATAGCACTAGGACACGTTCGGTACGAGATAAATATCTGATTGGATGCTGTATGTATAAAGACTGCAAATTTGTCTGAACACTGCATAAACTGTTCGTCAGCATCTTACTCAGTACAGTTTTAGTTTGCAAGAGATCGCGGTCGATTCAATACTGCCACCGCATCATGCTGGAGTCACCGGAAAATGAAAAGTAAGACACATCATAGTTGCTGCTTCTCGGAGCAGTAATATGTATCTGTGCATTCACACACAAGAAGTGAAACGACAGGAGAGGTGACGTCTAGGGCTCACTCAAATAGACTTCAACAGGTTGCAGGCCGCAAGCCACCAAGTAATCTGCCAATCACTTCTGTGCGAAAGGTCTGACATGGCTTTGACAAACAAAACCCATCCAAACATGCAATACCGCACAAAAAGCAAACTACATACGCCACAACCTGCTTTCTTACGTTAGCATTCATCGCTTTGCATTCAATGGATGGCAAAAGAGAGTCGGAAAATTACCGCTGACCAGATCGTGCTTGCTCCGAATCCTGACAGAATCAACCTGTTTGAAAACTCCTTTTTTTCCGGACACTCGGACAATGATGTGTGAACAGTTGCCTACATAAAGGCGGTCTTCTCGTCATTGAAGATGCATTGAGTTGTAGGCTTACAACGCCACGTATATTTTAGAATCAAACAGACAGCTTGTTGCCAGTGTCATATCGTGGACTGAATCGTCATTACGTATATTTTAATACTTCCAAAATAACTTGCAGATGTTCCTAACGCTCTCCAAAGAGAAAATAGTTATAAGGCAATAGACATTGAGCTTTCTACTGAACAGCCGTAGGCCCACTATACGTTTTTGTCAATAGGTTGCGCAAAAAAAACGAAACAAGCATGCAACACCAAGTGTATAACTTGCCTACACCGTTTTGGCACAAGCTTAAATGAACTCAAAAAGTCACAAAAGCCAGAGCGTTGCACTAGCAGCTTCATTGTCTATAGGCTGCAGCAAACTTGTGCAGCAGCTTATAAAAACAAGAACGCCCTGCCTGTGCAATGTCAAACACAACACACCTTCAAACGCTTGCATACGTTGTTGAATGCTTGACACTGGCTGCCTCTACGTAGAACACCTTCCGTCGCTGCATGTCTTGTTTTGCCGTACTGTATGTACCAGGGCATTCAATTTTCCGCCTACAGAGCCTTTTTCGTTTACAATAGACTGTTACCAGCAATCGGCAGGGCAGCTCAAGTTTCGCAAAAAATGAAAGTGTCTCGATCGGTGTCTCGGTTTAGCGCACAGTTTCCAAAAAGACACACACGTCGATGATCTTCTTCTAGACATGCACTGGCATGAGACCAGCTACGGGCCTCCTCGACACATACTAGAATCCAGACATTCAGCCTTGCAGGCGTTTCCTGCAATGCACTACTCGCACAATGTTGAGTCAAACTAGAAAGCGCCCATCAAAAACATGGCACCGTAGAACCATTGATAAACACAATGCCGCGCGAGAAAAACTATCTGCATCTGTGACATTGATCTAGATATGCGATGTTCGTACGTAAACTCCAATTCAGATACGCGCTTCCTCCGTATTTTCGAAATGTGCAGCAACAAAAACCTTCTTGTCAAAGAGAGTATTATCTATGCAGACGCAAGCGGCTCTTCTTCTGTTGCAGTACGCAGAATGCAAGAACAACATGCGCCCAGTATTGTCTAATGATGAAAACTCAAGTGACATATCGACAGCTCAAATCAGGACTCCTGGTGTAGTGTTAGACTTGTAGTCTTGCGTTGTAACGCTCGCGCGCAAGAAGCAAAGCTGTTCAAATTGAGTTGGACTCGTCATGTGTTTGAAAACTCTTCTCTCAGCAGTTCCTGTGGTAGATGGCTCACCGGCTTGATTATCGAGACGTGCCTCTGAAATGAAATTCAATGTTTCGTGGATGCTGATGTGCGCATCACATACGCATGCAGAGTGACAGTTTCTGTGTGTTGGTCACATCGCACTTTTATCAGCATCGCAGTGAACCACCATGAACGTTGCTTCAGCACCACAGCTGCTGTGGAATTCTTCGTCATGTATTGAAGCGCAAAACCACATATTTCACTTTCATGTCACGCATTCCAGCTTGTGTCAAATTGCAGTCCGATGCGCATCAATGTGTTTCTTCAGCAAGCAATCTTAAATGCATTCAACTGTGTTCCAGAACGCTGTCTAGAGTTATTCCGTCAATCCTGATTTATGCAGATTTGACAAACAGAGACCCAGATGTCTCACACCTAATTACTACGAACATCGAACACCCGAACCACTCCTTTTCTGCACAAACGATCGCTGTGAACAAGCAGCAGCACCTCTCAGCTTTTGTGACAATCACGGTGTGTCGTCGTCTTCCGTTGCTTGATGCGTCGTAAACGTACTCAAAATACTAAAAAATCCAGCAAACATAGCAACTCGTGAAATCTCACGCTCATTCCGATATAGCTGCAGGCTTTAGCACTGCTATGTTCTCAGCTACGACTGCACGTGTAAACCATTTATAATTTAACGGTTCATCGCCGCTATTGCACGCTGCAGTAGCCGTTTGACGCACAGGTTTACTCATCTTGGTTTCTAATGCTCAAAATATCCCGGCACTGAGTTGCATCAAACAGCACATTTATTCGTCTCTCGTTGGTGCCATGTTAGTGTAGAGCGATGAAGGCAGCGACAGTGCACTACACATGAAACCCGCACTGGCCGCAGCTCCAGCTGTACATTTCTCATAGCACTAGGACACGTTCGGTACGAGATAAATATCTGATTGGATGCTGTATGTATAAAGACTGCAAATTTGTCTGAACACTGCATTAACTGTTCGTCAGCATCTTACTCAGTACAGTTTTAGTTTGCAAGAGATCGCGGTCGATTCAACACTGCCACCGCATCATGTTTGCGTCACCGAAAATAAGGATATTGATACACATCATAGTTGTTGCTTATCGGAGCAGTACTATGAATCTGCGCATTCACACACAATAAGTGAAAGGACAGGAGAGGTAACGCCTAGAGCTCACTCAAATAGACTTCAACAGGTTGCAGGCCGCAAGCCACCAAGTAATCTGCCAATCACTTCTGTGCGAAAGGTCTGACATGGCTTTGACAAACAAAACCCATCCAAACATGCAATACCGCACAAAAAGCAAACTACATACGCCACAACCTGCTTTCTTACGTTAGCATTCATCGCTTTTCAATCAATGGATGGCAAAAGAGAGTCGGAAAATTACCGCTGACCAGATCGTGCTTGCTCCGAATCCTGACAGAATCAACCTGTTTGAAAACTCCTTTTTTTCCGGACACTCGGACAATGATGTGTGAACAGTTGCCTACATAAAGGCGGTCTTCTCGTCATTGAAGATGCATTGAGTTGTAGGCTTACAACGCCACGTATATTTTAGAATCAAACAGACAGCTTGTTGCCAGTGTCATATCGTGGACTGAATCGTCATTACGTATATTTTGATACTTCCAAAATAACATGCAGATGTTCCTAACGCTCTCAACACAAAAAATATTTATAAGGAAATGAAGATTCAGCTTTCTACAGAACAGTTGCAGGCTCACTATAATTTTCTGTCAATATGTTGCGCGAAAAAATCGAAACAAGCATGCAACACCAAGTGTATAGGTTGCCTACACCGTTTTGGCACAAGCTTAAATGAACTCAAAAAGTCACAAAAGCCAGAGCGTTGCACTAGCAGCTTCATTGTCTATAGGCTGCAGCAAACTTGTGCAGCAGCTTATAAAAACAAGAACGCCCTGCCTGTGCAATGTCAAACAAAACACACCTTCAAACGCTTGCATACGTTGTTGAATGCTTGACACTGGCTGTCTCTACGCAGAACACCTTCCGTCGCTGCATGTCTTGTTTTGCCGTACTGTATGTACCAGGGCATTCAATTTTCCGCCTACAGAGCCTTTTTCGTTTACAATAGACTGTTACCAGCAATCGGCAGGGCAGCTCAAGTTTCGCAAAAAATGAAAGTGTCTCGATCGGTGTCTCGGTTTAGCGCACAGTTTCCAAAAAGACACACACGTCGATGATCTTCTTCTAGACATGCACTGGCATGAGACCAGCTACGGGCCTCCTCGACACATACTAGAACCAGACATCCAGCCGTGCAGGCGTTTCCTGCAATGCTCTACCCGCACAATGTTGAGTCAAACTAGAAAGCGCCCATCAAAAAACATGGCACCGTAGAACCATTGATAAACACAATGCCGCGCGAGAAAAACTATCTGCATTTGTGACATTGATGTAGTTATGCGAAGTTCGTATGTAAACTCCAATTCAGATACGCGCTTCCTCCGTATTTTCGAAATGTGCAGCAACAAAAACCTTCTTGTCAAAGAGAGTATTATCTATGCAGACGCAAGCGGCTCTTCGCCTGTTGCAGTACGCAGAATGCAAGAACAACAAGTGCCAGTTTCGTCTAATCATGAGAACTCAAATGTCATATGGACAGCTCCAATCAGGACTCCTGGTGTAGTGTTAGACTTGTAGTCTTGCGTTGTAACGCTCGCGCGCAAGAAGCAAAGCTGTTCATGTTGATTTGGACTCGTCACGTGTTTAAAAACGCTTCTCAGCAGCTCCTGTGATATGCGGCTCACCGGCTTGAATATCGAGATGTGCCTCTGAAATGAAATTCAATATTTCGTGAATGGTGAAGTGCGCATCACCTACGCAAGCAGAGTGACAGCTTCTGTGCGTTGGTCACATCGCATTTTTATCAGAATCGCAGTGAACTACCATGAACGTTGCTTCAGCGCAACGGCTACTATGTAATTCTTCGTCATGTATTGAAGCGCAAGACCACATATTTCACCTTCATGTCACGCATTTTAGCCTGTGTCAAATTGCAGTCTGATGCGCATCAATTTTGTTTTCAGAAGGCGATTTAAGGTGCGTTCAACTGTGTTCCAGAAACGCTGTCTAGAGTTATTTCGTCTGTCTTGTTTTATGCAGATTTAACACGCGGAACACCAGGTGTCTAACACCAAATTACTTCGAACATCGCACTGCCGAACCACTACCCTCCTGCACAGAGTATCGCTGTGAAAAAGCAGCAGCACCTCTCAGTTTTTGTGACTATCACGGTGTGTCGTCGTCTTCCGTTGCTTAATGCGTGGTAAACGTACTCAAAATATTAAAAGATCCAGCCAACATAGCAACTTGTGAAATCTCACGCTCATTCAGATGTAGGCTGCAGGCCCTAGAACTGCTATGCTCTTATCTTTTACTCTACGTGAAAACCATTTATAATTTAACGAAACGTCTTTGCGGTTGCACGCTGCAATATTGTTTTGACGCATACGTGTACCCAGTTTGTTTAAAATGCTCAAAATGTCTCGGCATTGAGTTGCATCAAACAGCACATTTCTTCGTCTCTCGTTTGTGCCAAGATAGTGTACAGCGATGGATCAGCGACAGTGCACTACACATGAAACTCGCACTGGCCGCAGCTCCAGCTGTACATGTCTCATAGCCATAGCATTAGTACACGTTCGGTACGAGATAAATTCCTGATTGAATGCTGTATACATTAAGGCTGCCAATTTGTCTGAACACTGCATAAGCTGCTCGTCAGCATTTTTACACAGTACATTTCAATTTTCGAGAGGTAACGGTCAATTTAACACTGCCACTGCATCAAGCAAGCGTCTCCGATAAAAAACAGGTGATACACATCATAGTTGCTGCTTATCGGAGCAATAATATGTGTCTGCGCTTTCACACACAAAAAGTGAAAGGACAGGAGAGGTAACGCCTAGAGCTCACTCAAATAGACTTCAACAGGTTGCAGGCCGCAAGCCACCAAGTAATATGCCAATCACTTCTCCGCGAAAGGTCTGACATGGTTTTGACCAACAAAACCCATTCGAACATGCAACAACGCACAAAAAGCAAACTACATACGCCACAACCTGCTTTCTTACGTTAGCATTCATCGCTTCTCATTCAATAAACGGCAAAAGAGAAGTCGGAAAATTACCGCCGACCAGATCGTTTTGCTTGCTCCGAATTCTGACAGGAACAACCTGTTCAAAAATATTTATTTTTTTCGGACACTCGAACACTGATGTGGGAGCAGCTTTCTACATTGAGATGTTCTTGTCTTCACTGAAGACGCATTGAGTTCTAGGCTTACAACGCCTCGTAGTTTCTACAGTCAGACAGACAGCTTGTGGTCAGTGTCATATCGTGTACTTAATCGTCATCAAGTATATTTTAATACTTCCAAAATAACTTGCAGATGTTCCTAGCGCTCTCAACACAAAAAATATTTATAAGGCAATGAAATTTCAGCTTTCTACAGAACAGTTGCAGGCTCACTATAAATTTCTATCAATATTCTGTTCGAAAAAAACGAGACAGTCATGCAACCCCAAATGTATATCTTGCCTACACCGTTTTGGCACAACCTTAGAAAAACGCGAAACGTCACATAAGCCAGAGCGTTGCACTAGCAGCTTCATTATCTATAGACTGCAGCATACTTGTGCAGCTTCTAATAGAACCAAGAACGCCCTGCCTGTGCAATGTCAGACACAGTACATTTTCAAACCTTTGCATACCTTGTTGAATGCTTGACACTGATTGTCCCTACGCAGAACAAATTACGTCGTTGCTTGTTTGTCTCGCCGTACCGTATGAACGAAGGCATTCAATTTCTCGGCCGTAGACTTTTTCATCTACAATATAATGTTCCTTTACCAGCAATCAATTGCGCACCTCACCTTTCCCAAGAAAAAGGAAAAGTCTCGACCGGTGTCTCAGTTTAGCGCACAGTTTTTTAAAAGACACACACGTCGATGATCTTTTTCTAGACATGCACTGGCATGAGACCAGCTACGGGCCTCCTCGACACATACTAGAATCCAGACATCCAGCCTTGCAGGCGTTTCCTGCAATGCACTACTCGCACAATGTTGAGTCAAACTAGAAAGCGCCCATCAAAAAACATGGCACCGTAGAACCATTGATAAACACAATGCCGCGCGAGAAAAACTATCTGCATCTGTGACATTGATCTAGATATGCGATGTTCGTACGTAAACTCCAATTCAGATACGCGCTTCCTCCGTATTTTCGAATGTGCAGCAACAAAAACCTTCTTGTCAAAGAGAGTACTATCTATGCAGACGCAAGCGGCTCTTCGCCTGTTGCAGTACGCAGAATGCAAGAACAACAGGTGCCCAGTATTGTCTAATGTTGAAAACCAAAATTTCATATGGACAGCTCAAATCAGGACTCCTGGTGTAGTGCTAGACTTGTAGTCCTGCGTTGCAACGCTCACGCGCAAGAAGCAAAGCTGTTCAAATTGAGTTAAAATCGTCACGTGTTTGAAAACGCTTCTCTCAACAGTTCATGTGATATATGGCTCACCGGCTTGAATATCGAGACGTGCCTCTGAAATGAAATTCAATGTTTCGTGAATTGTGAAGTGCGCATCACATACGCAAGCACAGTGACAGCTTCTGTGCGTTGGTCAAATTGCACTTTTATCAAGATCGCAGTGAACCACCATGGACGTTGTTTCAGCGCAACGGCTACTGGGTACTTCTTCGTCATGTATTGAAGCGCAAAAACACATATTTCATCTTCATGTCACGCATTTTAGCCTGTGCCAAATTGCAGTCTGATGCGCATCAAATTTTTTTTTCAGAAGGCCATTTAAGGTGCAATCAACTGTGTTCCAGAACGCTGTCTAGAGCTATTCCGCCTATTTTGATTTATGTAGATCTAACACGCAGAAAACCAGATGTCTCACACTATGTTACTTCGAACATCGGACTCTCGAACTATTATTTTCCTGCACAGAGTATCGCTGTGAACAAGCAGCAGCACGTCGCAACTTTTGTTACAACTACGGGTTGTCGTCGTCTTCTTTGCTTGATGCGTCGTGAACGTACTCGAAATACTACAAGAACCAGCAAACATAGCACGTTCATTCAGATGTAGCTGCAGGGTTTAGCACTGCTATGTTCTCAACTACGACTGCACGTGTAAACCATTTATAATTCAGCGGAACTACACCGACGTTGCACGCTGCAGTAGCGAATTGACGCATACGTGTACTCAGCCTGTTTTCAAATGCTCAAACAAAAATGTCTCGGCACTGAGTTGCGTCGAACAGCACATTCAATCTCCTCTCGTTTGTGGCAAGATAGTGCACCAGCGATGAAGGCAGCGACAGTGCACTACACATGAAACCCGCACTGGCCGCGGCTCCAGCTGTACATGTCTCATAGCACTAGGACACGTTCGGTACGAGATAAATTCTTGATTTTATGCTGTATGTATAAAGACGGCAGATTCGTCTGAGCCCTGCATACTCTGCCCTTCAGCACTTTACTCAGTGCATTTTCATTTTGCGCGAGATCGCGGTCGATTCAACACTGCCACTGCATTAAGCTTGCGTCACCGAAAAAAGAAAAGTGATATACATCATAATTGCTGCTTATCGGATCAAAAATATGTATCTGCGCATACACACACAAAAAGCGAAAGGACAGGAGAGGTGACGCCTAGAGCTCACTCAAATAGACTTCAACAGGTTGCAGGCCGCAAGCCACCAAGTAATATGCCAATCACTTCTCCGCGAAAGGTCTGACATGGTTTTGACCAACAAAACCCATTCAAACATGCAATACCGCACAAAAAGCAAACTACATACGCCACAACCTGCTTTCTTACGTTAGCATTCATCGCTTCTCATTCAATAGACGGCAAAAGAGAAGTCGGAAAATTACCGCCGACCAGATCGTTTTGCTTGCTCCGAATTCTGACAGGAACAACCTGTTCAAAAATATTTATTTTTTTCGGACACTCGAACACTGATGTGGGAGCAGCTTTCTACATTGAGATGTTCTTGTCTTCATTGAAGATGCATTGAGTTCTAAGCTTAAAACGCCTCGTAGTTTCTAGAATCAGACAGGAAGCTTGTGGTCAGTGTCATATCTTGTACTGAATCGTCATCAAGTATATTTTAATACTTCCAAAGTAATTTGCAGATGTTCCTAGCGCTCTCAGCACAAAAAATATTTATAAGGAAATGAAAATTCAGCTTTCTACAGAACAGTTGCAGGCTCACTACAAATTTCTGTCAATATGTTGCGCGAAAAAATCGAACCAAGCATGCAACACCAAGTGTATAGCTTGCCTACACCGTTTTGGCACAAGCTTAACTGGACTCCAAAAATCACAAAAGCCAGAGCGTTGCACTAGCAGCTTCATTATCTATAGACTGCAGCATACTTGTGCAGCTTCTAATAGAACCAAGAACGCCCTGCCTGTGCAATGTCAGACACAGTACATTCTCAAACCCTTGCATACCTTGTTGAATGCTTGACACTGGTTGTCCCTACGCAGAACAAATTACGTCGTTGCTTGTTTGTCTCACCGTACCGTATGCACGAAGGCATTCAATTTCTCGGCCGTAGACTTTTTCATCTACAATATAATGTTCCTTTATTAGCAATCAATTGCGCACCTCACATTTCCCAAGAAAAAGGAAAAGTCTCGACCGGTGTCTCAGTTTAGCGCACAGTTTTTTAAAAGACACACACGTCGATGATCTTTTTCTAGACATGCACTGGCATGAGACCAGCTACGGGCCTCCTCGACACATACTAGAATCCAGACATCCAGCCTTGCAGGCGTTTCCTGCAATGCACTACTCGCACAATGTTGAGTCAAACTAGAAAGCGCCCATCAAAAAACATGGCACCGTAGAACCATTGATAAACACAATGCCGCGCGAGAAAAACTATCTGCACTTGTGACATTGATGTAGTTATGCGACGTTCGTATGTAAAATCCAATTCAGATACGCGCTTCCTCCGTATTTTCGAAATGTGCAGCAACAAAAACCTTCATGTCAAAGAGAATAATATCTATGCAGACGCAAGCGGCTCTTCTTTTGTTGCAGTACGCAGAATGCAAGAACAACATGCGCCCAGTATTGTCTAATCATGAAAACCCAAATGTCATATCGACAGCTCAAATCAGGACTCCTGGTGTAGTGCTAGACTTGTAGTCCTGCGTTGCAACGCTCACGCGCAAGAAGCAAAGCTGTTCAAATTGAGACGGTCACGTCACGTGTTTGAAAACTCTTCTCAACAGCTCCTGTGATATGCGGCTCACCGGCTTGAATATCGAGATGTGCCTCTAAAATGAAATTCAATGTTTCGTGAATGGTGAAGTGCGCATCACATACGCAAGCACAGTGACAGCTTCTGTGCGTTGGTCACATCGCACTTTTATCAAGGTCGCAGTGAACCACCATGGACGTTGTTTCAGCGCAACGGCTACTGTGTAATTCTTCGTCATGTATTGAAGCGCAAAAACACATATTTCATCTTCATGTCACGCATTTTAGCCTGTGCCAAATTGCAGTCTGATGCGCATCAAATTTGTTTTTCAGAAGGCCATTTAAGGTGCAATCAACTGTGTTCCAGAACGCTGTCTAGAGCTATTCCGCCTATTTTGATTTATGTAGATCTAACACGCAGAAAACCAGATGTCTCACACTATGTTACTTCGAACATCGGACTCTCGAACTATTATTTTCCTGCACAGAGTATCGCTGTGAACAAGCAGCAGCACGTCGCAACTTTTGTTACAACTACGGGTTGTCGTCGTCTTCTTTGCTTGATGCGTCGTGAACGTACTCGAAATACTACAAGAACCAGCAAACACAGCACTTTCATTCAGATGTAGCTGCAGGGTTTAGCACTGCTATGTTCTCAACTACGACTGCACGTGTAAACCATTTATAATTCAGCGGAACTACACCGACGTTGCACGCTGCAGTAGCGAGTTGACGCATACGTGTACTCAGCCTGTTTTCAAATGCTCAAACAAAAATGTCTCGGCACTGAGTTGCATCAAACAGCACATTTATTCGTCTCTCGTTGGTGCCATGTTAGTGTAGAGCGATGAAGGCAGCGACAGTGCACTACACATGAAACCCGCACTGGCCGCAGCTCCAGCTGTACATGTCTCATAGCACTAGGACACGTTCGGTACGAGATAAATTCTTGATTTTATGCTGTATGTATAAAGACGGCAGATTCGTCTGAGCCCTGCATACTCTGCCCTTCAGCACTTTACTCAGTGCATTTTCATTTTGCGCGAGATCGCGGTCGTTTCAACACTGCCACTGCATTAAGCTTGCGTCACCGAAAAAAGAAAAGTGATATACCTCATAATTGCTGCTTATCGGATCAAAAATATGTATCTGCGCATACACACACAAAAAGCGAAAGGACAGGAGAGGTGACGCCTAGAGCTCACTCAAATAGACTTCAACAGGTTGCAGGCCGCAAGCCACCAAGTAATATGCCAATCACTTCTCCGCGAAAGGTCTGACATGGTTTTGACCAACAAAACCCATCCAAACATGCAACAACGCACAAAAAGCAAACTACATACGCCACAACCTGCTTTCTTACGTTAGCATTCATCGCTTTGCATTCAATAGACGGCAAAAGAGAAGTCGGAAAATTACCGCCGACCAGATCGTTTTGCTTGCTCCGAATTCTGACAGGAACAACCTGTTCAAAAATATTTATTTTTTTCGGACACTCGAACACTGATGTGGGAGCAGCTTTCTACATTGAGATGTTCTTGTCCTCACTGAAGATGCATTGAGTTCTAGGCTTACAACGCCTCGTAGTTTCTAGAGTCAGACAGACAGCTTGTGGTCAGTGTCATATCGTGTACTGAATCGTCATCAAGTATATTTTAATACTTCCAAAATAACTTGCAGATGTTCCTAGCGCTCTCAACACAAAAAATATTTATAAGGCAATGAAATTTCAGCTTTCTACAGAACAGTTGCAGGCTCACTATAAATTTCTGTCAATATTCTGTTCGAAAAAAACGAGACAATCATGCAACCCCAAATGTATATCTTGCCTACACCGTTTTGGCACAACCTTAACGCGAAACGTCACATAAGCCAGAGCGTTGCACTAGCAGCTTCATTATCTATAGACTGCAGCATACTTGTGCAGCTTCTAATAGAACCAAGAACGCCCTGCCTGTGCAATGTCAGACACAGTACATTTTCAAACCTTTGCATACCTTGTTGAATGCTTGACACTGATTGTCCCTACGCAGAACAAATTACGTCGTTGCTTGTTTGTCTCACCGTACCGTATGCACGAAGGCATTCAATTTCTCGGCCGTAGACTTTTTCATCTACAATATAATGTTCCTTTACCAGCAATCAATTGCGCACCTCACCTTTTCCAAGAAAAAGGAAAAGTCTCGACCGGTGTCTCAGTTTAGCGCACAGTTTTTAAAAAGACACACATGTCGACGAAATTCTTCTAGACATGCACTGGCTTGAAAGCAGCTCCGTGCCTCCTCGACACATACTGAAATCCGAACATCCAGCCGTGCAGTCCTTTTCTGCAGTGCACTACTTGCACAATGTTGAGTCAAACTGGAAAGCGCCCATCAAAAAACATGGCACCGTAGAACCATTGATAAACACAATGCCCCACGACGAATCTATCTGCATTTGTGACATTGATCTAGATATGCGGACGTTCGTACGTAAACTCCAATTCAGATACGCGCTTCCTCCGTATTTTCGAAATGTGCAGCAACAAAAACCTTCTTGTCAAAGAGAGTACTATCTATGCAGACGCAAGCGGCTCTTCGCCTGTTGCAGTACGCAGAATGCAAGAACAACAGGTGCCCAGTATTGTCTAATGATGAAAACCAAAATTTCATATGGACAGCTCAAATCAGGACTCCTGGTGTAGTGCTAGACTTGTAGTCTTGCGTTGTAACGCTCGCGCGCAAGAAGCAAAGCTGTTCAAATTGAGTTGGACTCGTCATGTGTTTGAAAACTCTTCTCTCAGCAGTTCCTGTGATAGATGGCTCACCGGCTTGAATATCGAGATGTGCCTCTGAAATGAAATTCAATGTTTCGTGAATGGTGATGTGCGCATCACATACGCAAGCAGAGTGACAGCTTCTCTGTGTTGGCCACATCGCAGTTTCGTCAGAATTGCAGTGAATCGCCATGGACGTTGCTTCAGCACCACAGCTGGTGTGTAATTCTTCGTCATATAATGAAGCGCAAAACCACGTATTTCACTGTCATGTCACGCATTCCAGCTTGTGTCAAATTGCAGTCCGATGCGCATCAATGTGTTTCTTCAGCAAGCGATCTAAGGTGCATTCATTTTTGTTTCAGAACGCTGTCTAGACTTATTCAGTTTATACTGATTTATGCAGATTTAACAAACAGAGACCCAGATGTCTCACACCTAATTACTACGAACATCGAAAACTCGAACCTCTCTTTTTCTGCACAAACTATCGCTGTGAACAAGCAGCAGCACCTCTCAGCTTTTGTGACAATCACGGTGTGTCGTCGTCTTCCGTTGCTTGATGCGTCGTAAACGTACTCAACATACTAAACGATCCAGCAAACATAGCAACTCGTGAAATCTCAGGCTCATTCAGATGTAGCTGCAGGCTTTAGCACTGCTATGTACTCAGCTACGACTGCACGTGTAAACCATTTATAATTCAGCGGAACTACGCCGACGTTGCACGCTGCAGTAGCGGGCTGACGCAGACGTGTACTCAGCCTGTTTTCAAATGCTCAAAATTCCTCGGCATTGAGTAGCATCAGACAGCACATTTCTTCGTCTCTCGTTTGTGCCAAGATAGTGTACAGCGACGGAGGCAGCGATAGTGCACTACACGTGAAACTCGCACTGGCCGCGGCTCCAGCTGTACATGTCTCATAGCACTAGGACACGTTCGGTACGAGAGAAATTCCTGATTTTATGCTGAATGTATAAGGACTGCAAATTCGTCTGAGCCCTGCATACTCTGCTCGTCAGCATTTTACTCAGTACAGTTTTAATTTGCGAGAAAAAATGGTAGACTCAACACTGCCACTGCATTAAGCTTGCGTCACCAAAAAAGAAAAGTGGTATACATCATAGTTGCTGCTGATCGGAGCTGCAATGTGTATCTGCGAATACACATACAATAAGTGAAAGGACAGGCGAGGTGACGCCTAGAGCTTACTCAGATAAACTTGTTGCAGGCCGGAAGCCACCAGATAATTTGTCAGACACGTCTGTGCGAAAGGTCTGACATGGCTTTCACCAACAAAAGCCACCCAAACATGCATCAACGCACAAAATGAAAACTACATACGCCACAGCTTGCTTTCTAATGATAGCATCTATCGCTTCTCATTCAATGAACGACAAAAGAGATGTCAAAAAATCACTCCTGACCAGGTCGTGCTTGCTCCGAGTCCTGACAAGATCAACCTGTTCAAAAACTCCTATTTTTCCGAACACTCGAACAGTGATGTGTGAGCAGTTGCCTACATAAAGATGTTCTCCTCGTCATTGAAAAAGCATTGTGTTCTAGGCTTACAACACCCCGTATCTTTTCCAATAAAACCGACAGCTTGTGGCCAATGTCATATCGCGCACTTAATCGTCATTACGTATAATGATCATCCTTCCAAAATAACACGCAAATATGTCCAACGCTCTCAACACAGAAGAACGTTATAAACCAATGGAATCTCAACATTCTACGGAACGGCCTCAGGCTAACAATAAAACTTTGTCAATAATCTGTTCGAGAAAAAAGAGACAAGGATGCAACATCAAACGTATACCTTGCCTACACCGTTTTGGCACAACCTCAGAAGAACTCAAAAAGTCCCAGAAGCCAGAGCGTTGCACTAGCAGCTTCAGAATCTGTATACTTCAGAAAAAATGTGCAGCAGCTAGAAAAAACAGGAACGCCCTGTCTGTGCAATGTCAGACACAAACCATCTTTTTTTTTTTACGCTTGCATACGTTGTTGAATGATTGACACTGATTGGCCCCACGCAGAACACCTTACGTCGTTGCTTGTTTTGTTTCGCCGTACCGTATGTACCAGAGCATTCAATTTCTCGGCCGTAGAGTCTTTTTCTTCTACAATATAACGTTTTCAGCAATCGGCTGCGCACCTCAATTTTCCGAAGAAGAAAATAAATCCCGAACGGTGTCTCAGATTAGCGCACAGTTTCCAAAAAGACACACAAGTCGAAAAACTCCTTACAGACATGCACCTGTTTGGAACCAGCTACGTGATTTTCGACACATATTAAAATTCAAACATCCAGCCGTGCACTCCTTTTCTGCAGTGCACTACTCGCACAATGCTGAGTCAAACTGGAAAGCGCCCATCAAAAATCATGTCACCGTAAAACCATTGATAAGCACAATGCCCCACGACGAATCTATCTGCATTTGTGACGCAGATCAACATATGCGATGTTCGAATGCAAACTCCAATTCAGATATGCGCTTTCTTCGAATTCTCAACTTGTGCAGCTACGAGAAGCTTCATGTCGAAAATAGTATTTTCTCTGCACACGCAAGCGAGTCTTTTTCTGTGGCAGTATGCAGAAGGCAAGGACTAAAAGTGACCAGTTTTTTCTAATCATGAAAACCCAAATGATATATCGACAGCGCAAATCAAGACTCTTGGTGTAGTGCTAGATGTGTAGTCCTGCGTTGTAACGCTCACGTTCAAGCAGCAAAGCTGTTCAATTGAGTTATACTCGTCACGTGTTTGAAAACTCTTCTCTCAGCAGTTCCTGTGATATATGGCTCACCGGCTTGAATATCGAGATGTGCCTCTGAAATGAAATTCAATGTTTCAGGAATGGTGAAGTGCGCATCACATACGCAAGCACAGTGACAGCTTCTGTGCGTTGGTCACATCGCACTTTTATCAAGATCGCAGTGAACCACCATGGACGTTGTTTCAGTGCAACGGCTACCGTGTAATTCTTCGTCATATATTGAAGCGCAAAACCACATATATCCCCTTCATGTCACGCATTCTTGCCTGTGTGTCATGTTGCAGTCCGATGCGGATGGAAAGTTTTATCCGCAACCGATCTAAGGTGCAATAAACTGTGCTAGAACGCTGTCTAGAGCTATTCCGCCTACTTTAATTTATGTAAATTTAACACGCAGAACACCAGATGTCTCACACTATGTTACTTCGAACATCGGACTCTCGAACCAATACCTTCCTGCACAGAGTATCGCTGTGAAAAAGCAGCAGCACCTCTCAGCTTTTGTGACAACTAGGGTGTGTCGTCGTCTTCCGTTGCTTGATGCGTCGTAAACGTACTCAAAATACTAAAAGATCCAGCAAACATAGCAACTTGTGAAATCTACCCTTCATTCAGATGTAGCTGCAGGGTTTAGCACTGCTATGTTCTCAGCTACGACTGCACGTCTAAATTATTTATAATTCAGCGGAACTACGCCGACGTTGCACGCTGCAGTAGCGAGTTGACGCAGACGTGTACTCAGCCTGTTTTCAAATGCTTAAAATGTCTCGGCATTGAGTTGCATCAAATATCACATTTACTCGTTCGTCGTTTGTGGCACGTTAATGTGCAGCGATGTGCACTATATATGAAATGCGCACTGGCCGCAGCTCCAGCTGTACATGTCTCATAGCACTAGGACACGTTCGGTACGTGATAGGTTCCTGATTGGATGGTGTATGTATAAAGACTGCAAATTCGTCTGAAAACTGCATACGTTGCACGTCAGCATTCTACTCAGTAAAATTTTAGTTTGCGAAAGATAACTGTCGATTCAACACTACCGCGGCATCAAGCTAGCGTCACCGAATGAAGAAAAGTGGACTACATCGTTGTTGTTATTTATTGGAGCAGTGATACGTATCTGCGCCTTCACAAACAAAAGGCGAAAGGACAGTCGAGGTGACGCTTACAGCTTACTCAAATAGAGTTCAACATGTTGCAGGCCGAAAGCCACTCCCTTCTGTGCGAAAAGTCTGACATGAATTTTACCAAAAAAACCCACCCAAACGTGCAACAACGCAAAAAAACAAACATCATACGCCACAACCTTCCTTCTAACGTTAGCATTCATCGCTTTTATATCAATAGATGGCAAAAGAGAACTCGGAAAATCACTGCCGACCAGATCGTTCTTGCTCCGGATCCTGACAGCATGAACCCGTTCAAAAACTCATATTTTTTCGGACACTCGAACAGTGATGTGTGAGCAGTTGTCTAAATAAAGATGTTCTCCTCGTCGTTGAAGATGCATTGAGTTCTAGGCTTACAACACCCCGCGTTTTTCAGAATCAAACAAACAGCTGGTGGTCAATGTCATATCGTGTACTGAATTGTCATTATGTACATTGATATCCTTCCAAAATAAGATGCAGATATGCCTAAAGCTCTTAACACAGAAAAAAGTTGTAAGATTATAGAAGCTCACGTTTCTAGTACACAGCCTCAAGCTCACTTGATTTTTGTCAATATTTTAATCAAAAAACCTGAAACAATCATGCAGAACCAAATGTATATCTTGCCTACACCACTTTGGCACAACCTCAGAAGAACTCAAAAAGTCCCAGAAGCCAGAGCGTTGCACTAGCAGCTTCAGAATCTGTATACTGCAGAAAAAATGTGCAGCAGCTAGAAAAAACAGGAACGCCCTGCCTGTGCAATTTCAGACACAAACCATCTTCAAACTCTTGCATACCTTGTTGAATGCTTGACACTGATTGTCCCCACGCAGAACACCATACGTCGTTGCTTGTTTTGTTTCGCCGTACCGCATGTACCAGAGCATTCAATTTCTCGGCCGTAGAGTCTTTTTCTTCTACAATATAATGTTCCTTTACCAGCAATCAATTGCGCACTTCACCTTTTCCAAGAAAAAGGAAAAGTCGATCAGTGTCTCAGTTTAGCGCACAGTTTTCAAAAAGACACACATGTCGACGAAATTCCTCTAGACATGCACTGGCTTGAAAGCAGCTCCGTGCCTCCTCGACACATACTGAAATCCGAACATCCAGCCGTGCAGTCCTTTTCTGCAGTGCACTACTTGCACAATGTTGAGTCAAACTGGAAAGCGCCCATCAAAAAACATGGCACCGTAAATCCATTGATAATCGCAATGCCGCACAAAAAAGCTATCTGCGTTTGTGACATTGATAAAGTTATGCGATGTTCGTATGTGAACTCCAATTCAAATATGCGCTTTCTCCGTGTCTTCGAAATGAGCAGCAACGAGAAGCTTCATGACACAGGATGTAATTTCGACGCAGACGCAAGCGGCTCTTCTCCTGTTGCAGTACGCAGAATGCAAGAACAACAGGTGCCCAGTTTTGTCTAATCATGAAAACCCAAATGACATATCGGCAGCGCAAATCAGGTCTCCTGGTGTAGTGTTAGACTTGTAGTCCTGCGTTGTAACGCTCACGCGCAAGAAGCAAAGCTGTTCAATTTGAGACGGTCACGTCACGTGTTTGAAAACTCTTCTCAACAGCTCCTGTAATATGCGGCTCACCGGCTTGAACATCGAAATGTGCCTCTGAAATGAAATTCAATGTTTCGTGAATGGTGAAGTGCGCATTACATACGCAAGCAGAGTGACAGCATCTGTGCGTTGGTCACATCGCACTTTTATCAAGGTCGCAGTGAATCACCATGGACGTTGTTTCAGCACTGTGTAATTCTTCGTCATGTATTGAAGCGCAAAAACACATCTTCACCTTCATGTCACGCATTCTAGCCTGTGCCAAATTGCAGTCTGATGCGCATCAATTTTTTTTTCAGAAAGCGATTTGTGGTGCGTTCATCTGTGATCCAGAAACGCTGTCTAGAGTTTTTTCGTCTATCCTGATATATGCAGAGTTAACGCGCAGAAACACAGATGTCTCACACCAAATTACTTTGAACATCGGACTCTCGAACCACTACCTTCCTGCACAGACTATCGCTCTGAACAGGCAGCAGCACCTCGCACCTTTTGTGACAACTACGGTGTGTCGTCGTCTTCCGTTGCTTAAAGCGTCGTGAGCATTCTCAAGATACTACAAGCTCCAGCAAACATAACAACATTTGAAATCGCCTTCTCATATAGTTGTAGGCTGCAGGCGATAGAACAGATATGTTTTTATCTATTGCTTCACGTGATATTTTTTTAAATCAACAGTACTACGATGCTGTTGCACGCTACCATAGGCTTTTGACGCATAGGTGTGCTCAGCCTGTTTTCAGATGCTCAAAATGTCTCGGCATTGAGTTGCATCGAGTATCACATTTACTCGATCCTGTTTTGTGGCACGTTAATGTGCAGAGATGAAGGCAGGTAAAGTGCACTACATATGAAACCCGCACTGGCCGCAGCTCCAGCTGTACATGTCTCATAGCACTAGGACACGTTCGGTACGAGAGAAATTCCTGATTGAATGCTGAATGTATAAAGACTGCAAATTCGTCTGAGCCCTGCGTACTCTGCTCGTCAGCATTTTACTCAGTACAGTTTTAATTTGCGAGAAAAAATGGTAGACTCAACACTGCCACTGCATTAAGCTTGCGTCACCAAAAAAGAAAAGTGGTATACATCATAGTTGCTGCTTATCGGAGCTGCAATATGTATCTGCGAATACACATACAATAAGTGAAAGGACAGGCGAGGTGACGCCTAGAGCTTACTCAGATAAACTTGTTGCAGGCCGGAAGCCACCAGATAATTTGCCAGACACGTCTGTGCGAAAGGTCTGACATGGCTTTCACCAACAAAAGCCACCCAAACATGCATCAACGCACAAAATGAAAATTACATACGCCACAGCTCGCCTTCAAACGTTAGCATTCATCGCGCTCATTCAAGGAACGACAAAAGAGATGTCAAAAAATCACTCCTGACCAGGTCGTGCTTGCTCCGAGTCCTGACAAGATCAACCTGTTCAAAAACTCCTATTTTTCCGAACACTCGAACAGTGATGTGTGAGCAGTTGCCTACATAAAGATGTTCTCCTCGTCACTGAAAAAGCATTGTGTTCTAGGCTTACAACACCCCGTATTTTTTTCAATAAAACCGACAGCTTGTGGCCAATGTCATATCGTGTACTTCATCGTCATTACGTTTAATGATCATCCTTACAAAATAACATGCAAATAAGCCCAACGCTCTCAACACAGAAAAATGTTATAAACATGGAATCTCAACATTCTACGGAACTGCCTCAGGCTAACAATAAAACTTTGTCAATAATCTGTTCGAAAAAAACGAGACAAGCACGCAACCACAAACATATACCTTGCCTACACCGTTTTGGCACAACCTCAGAAGAACTCAAAAAGTCCCAGAAGCCAGAGCGTTGCACTAGCAGCTTCAGAATCTGTATACTTCAGAAAAAATGTGCAGCAGCTAGAAAAAACAGGAACGCCCTGCCTGTGCAATGTCAGACACAAACCATCTTCAAACGCTTGCATAGGTTGTTGAATGCTTGACACTGATTGTCTCCACGCAGAACACCTTACGTCGTTGCTTGTTTTGTTTCGCCGTACCGTATGTACCAGAGCATTCAATTTCTCGGCCGTAGAGTCTCTTCTTCTACAATATAACGTTTTCAGCAATCGGCTGCGCACACCACATTTCCCAAAAAAAAATATATCGATCGGTGTTTCGATTTAGCGCACAGTTTCCAAAAAGACACACAAGTCGAAAAACTCCTTACAAACATGCACCTGTTTGGGACAAGCTAGGTGATTTTCGACACATATTAAAATCCAAACATCCAGCCGTGCACTCCTTTTCTGCGGTGCACTACTCGCACAATGTTGAGTCAAACTGGAAAGCGCCCATCAAAAAGTATGGCACCGTAAAACCATTGATAAACACAATGCCCCACGACGACTCTATCTGCATTTGTGACACTGATCAACCTATGCAATGTTCGTATGTGAACTCCAATTCAGATATGCACTTCCTCCGTATCCTCGGAATGTGCAGCGACGATAAGCTTCATGTCGAAAATAGTATTTTCTCTGCAGACGCAAGCGACGCTTTTCCTCTTGCAGTATGCAGAATGCAAGACCAACAGGTGCCCAGCATTGTCCAATCATGAATAACCAAATGACATATCGACAGCGCAAATCAAGACTCTTGGTGTAGTGCTAGACTTGTAGTCTTGCGTTGTAACGCTCACGCGCAAGAAGCAAAGCTGTTCAAATTGAGTTATACTCGTCACGTGTTTGAAAACGCTTCTCTCAACAGTTCATGTGATATATGGCTCACCGGCTTGAATATCGAGATGTGCCTCTGAAATGAAATTCAATGTTTCATGAATGGTGAAGTGCGCAGTACATACGCAAGCACAGTGACAGCTTCTGTGCGTTGATCACATCGCACTTTTATCAAGATCGCAGTGAACCACCATGGACGTTGTTTCAGCGCGACAGCAACTCTGTAATTCTTCGTCATATATTGAAGCGCAAAACCACATATGTCCCCTTCATGTCACGCATTCTTGCCTGTGTGTCATGTTGCAGTCCGATGCGGATGGAAAGTTTTATCCGCAACCGATCTAAGGTGCAATCAACTGTGTTCCAGAACGCTGTCAGAGCTATTCCGTCTAGTTTGCATTACGCAGATTTAACACGCAGAACACCAGATGTCTCACACTATGTTACTTCGCACATTGGACTCTCGAACCACTATTTTCCTGCACAGAGTATCGCTGTGAACAAGCAGCAGCACCTCGCAGCTTTTGTGACAACTACGGGTTGTCGTCGTCTTCCGTTGCTTGATGCGTCCTGAGCGTACTCAAAATATTACAAGCTCATGCAAACATAGCAACTTGTGAAATCCCCCCCTCATTCAGGTGTAGGCTGCACGCGATAGAACTTCCATGCTCTTATTTTTTACTGAACGTAAAAGCTATTTGTAATTCAGCGGAATTTCGTTG
Source organism: Podarcis erhardii (assembly GCF_964252035.2). Classification (NCBI taxonomy): domain Eukaryota; kingdom Metazoa; phylum Chordata; class Lepidosauria; order Squamata; family Lacertidae; genus Podarcis; species Podarcis erhardii. Next base: position 17,633 of record NW_028292771.1, on the reverse strand, counting down.
CTGTTGCACGCTGCAATACCCTTTTGACGCATACGTGTACTCAGCCTGTTTTCAAAAGCTCATATAAAAAATGTCTCGGCTCTGAGTTGCATCAAACTGCAGATTTGATTGTCTCTCGTTTGTGCCATGCTAGTGTACAGCGATGAAGGCAGCTAGAGTGCACTACACATGAAACCCGCACTGGCCGCAGCTCCAGCTGTACATGTCTCATAGCACTAGGACACATTCGGTACGAGATAAAGTCCTGATTTTCTGCTGTATGTAGAAAGACGGCAGATTCGTCTGAGCCCTGCATACTCTGCCCTTCAGCACTTTACTCAACGCATTTTCATTTTGCGCGAGATCGCGGTCGTTTCAACACTGCCACTGCATTCAGCTTGCGTCACCGAAAAAAGAAAAGTGATATACATCATAGTTGCTGCTTATCGGAGCAGTAATATGAATCTGCGCATTCACACACAATAGGTGAGAGGACAAGCGAGGTGACGCTTAGAGCTTACTCAGATCGACCTTTTCATGTTGGAGGCCGGAAGCCACCAATTAATCTTCCAGACACGTCTGTGCGAAAAGTCTGACATGGCCGTTCATCAGCAAAAGCCACCCAAACATGCAACAACGCACAGAAAGGAAACTACATACGCCACAGCTTGCCTTCTAACGTTAGCATTCATCGCTTCTTAGAAAAGTTAAAAAATCACTCCTGACCAGGTCGTGCTTGCTCCGAGTCCTGACAAGATCAACCTGTTCAAAATTTCCTACTTATTCGAACACTCGAACAGTGATGTGTGAGCAGTTGCCTACATGAAGATGTTCTCCTTGTCGTTGAAGGTGCTTTGAGTTGCAGGCTTACAAAACCCTGTATTTTTCAGAAAAAAACCGACAGCTTGTGGCCAATATCATATCGTGTACTGAATCGTCATTTCCTGTATTGATCATCTTTTCAAAATCAGATGCAGATTTGTCCAACGCTCTCAACACAAAAAACAGCTATAAGACAATGAAATTTCAACATTCTACGGGACAGCCTCAGGCTCACTATAATATTTTGTCAATATTCTGTTCGAAAAAAACGAGACAATCATGCAACCTTAAATGTATATCTTGCCTACACCGTTTTGGCACAACCTTAGAAAACGCGAAACGTCACATAAGCCAGAGCGTTGCACTAGCAGCTTCATTATCTATACACTGCAGCATACTTGTGCAGCTTCTAATAGAACCAAGAACGCCCTGCCTGTGCAATGTCAGACACAGTACATTTTCAAAACCCTTGCATACCTTGTTGAATGCTTGACACTGATTGTCCCTACGCAGAACACCTTACGTCGTTGCTTGTTTGTCTCGCCGTACCGTATGCACGAAGGCATTCAATTTCTCGGCCGTAGAGCCTTTTTCATCTACAATATAATGTTCCTTTACCAGCAATCAATTGCGCACCTCACCTTTCCCAGGAAAAAGGAAAAGTCTCGATTGGTGTCTCAGTTTAGCGCACAGTTTTCAAAAAGACACACATGTCGACGAAATTCTTCTAGACATGCACTGGCTTGAAAGCAGCTCCGTGCCTCCTCGACACATACTAAATCCGAACATCCAGCCGTGCAGTCCTTTTCTGCAGTGCACTACTTGCACATGTTGAGTCAAACTGGAAAGCGCCCATCAAAAATCATGGCACCGTAGAACCATTGATAAACACAATGCCCCACGACGAATCTATCTGCATTCGTGACATTGATCTAGATATGCGACGTTCGTACGTAAACTCCAATTCAGATACGCGCTTCCTCCGTATTTTCGAAATGTGCAGCAACAAAAACCTTCATGTCAAAAAGAGTATATCTATGCAGACGCATGCAGCTCTTCTCCTGTTGCAGTTCAAAGGATGCAAGAACAGCAGGTTCCTAGTATTGTCTAATGATGAAAACCAAAATTTCATATTGACAGCTCAAATCAGGACTCCTGGTGTAGTGCTAGACTTGTAGTCTTGCGTTGTAACGCTCGCGCGCAAGAAAGCAAAGCTGTTCAAATTGAGTTGGAGTCGTCATGTGTTTGAAAACTCTTCCTCTCAGCAGTTCCTGTGATAGATGGCAGACCGGCTTGAATATCGAGATGTGCCTCTGAAATGAAATTTAATGTTTCGTGAATGGTGATGTGCGCATCACATACGCAAGCAGAGTGACAGCTTCTCTGTGTTGGCCACATCGCAGTTTCGTCAGAATTGCAGTGAATCGCCATGGACGTTGCTTCAGCACCACAGCTACTCTGCAATTCTTCGTCATGTATTGAAGCGCAAAACCACATATGTCCCCTTCATGTCACGCATTCTTGCCTGTGTGTCATGTTGCAGTCCGATGCGGATGGAAAGTTTTATCCGCAACCGATCTAAGGTGCAATCAACTGTGTTCCAGAACGCTGTCAGAGCTATCCGTCTAGTGTACATTATGCAAATTTAACACGCAGAACACCGGATGTCTCACACTATGTTACTTCGAACATTGGACTCTCGAACCACTATTCTCCTGCACAGAGTATCGCTGTGAACAAGCAGCAGCACCTCGCAGCTTTTGTGACAACTACGGGTTGTCGTCGTCTTCCGTTGCTTGATGCGTCCTGAGCGTACTCAAAATATTACAAGATCATGCAAACACAGCAACTTGTGATATCCCCCCCTCATTCAGATGTAGGCTGCACGCGATAGATTTTCCATGCTCTTATCTTTTACTGGAACGTAAAAGCTATTTGTAATTCAACGGAACTTCGCCGCTGTTGCACGCTGCAATACCCTTTTGACGCATACGTGTACTCACCTGTTTTCAAAAGCTCATATAAAAAATGTCTCGGCTCTGAGTTGCATCAAACTGCAGATTTGATTGTCTCTCGTTTGTGCCATGCCAGTGTACAGCGATGAAGGCAGCTAGAGTGCACTACACATGAAACCCGCACTGGCCGCAGCTCCAGCTGTACATGTCTCATAGCACTAGGACACGTTCGGTACGAGATAAATTCCTGATTTTATGCTGTATGTAGAAAGACGGCAAATCGTCTGAGCCCTGCATACTCTGCCCTTCAGCACTTTACTCAATGCATTTTCATTTTGCGCGAGATTGCGGTCGTTTCAACACTGCCACTGCATTAAGCTTGCGTCACCGAAAAAAGAAAAGTGATATACATCATAGTTGCTGCTTATCGGGTCAAAAATATGTAATTGCGCATTCACACACAATAGGTGAGAGGACAAGCGAGGTGACGCTTAGGGCTTACTCAGATCGACCTTTTCATGTTGCAGGCCGGAAGACACCAAATAATCTGCCAGACACGTCTGTGCGAAAGGTCTGACATGGCTTTCACCAACAAAAGCCACCCAAACATGCAACAATGCACAGAAAGGAAACTACATGCGCCACAGCTTGCCTTCTGACGTTAGCATTCATCGCTTCTCAGAGAAGTTAAAAAATCACTCCTGACCAGGTCGTGCTTGCTCCGAGTCCTGACAAGACCAACCTGTTCAAAATTTCCTACTTATTCGAACACTCGAAACAGTGATGTGTGAGCAGTTGCCTACATGAAGATGTTCTCCTTGTCGTTGAAGGTGCATTGAGCTGCAGGCTTACAGCACCCTGTATTTTTCAGAAAAAAACCGACAGCTTGTGGCCAATATCATATCGTGTACTGAATCGTCATTACCTGTATTGATCATCCTTTCAAAATAAGATGCAGATATGTCCAACGCTCTCAACACAAAAAACAGCTATAAGACAATGAAATTTCAACATTCTACGGAACAGCCTCAGTCTCACTATGATATTTTGTCCATATTCTGTTCGAAAAAACGAGACAATCATGCAACACCAAATGTATATTTTGCCCACACCGTTTTGGCACAACCTTAGAAAAACGCTAAACGTCACAAAAGCCAAAGCGTTGCACTAGCAGCTTCATTATCTATACACTGCAGCATACTTGTGCAGCAGCTACTAGAATAAAGAACGCCCTGCCTGTGCAGTGTCAGACACAATACATCTTCAAATCCTTGCATTCGTCGTTGAGTGCTTGACACTGACTGTCCCTACGCAGAACACCTTAGGTCGTTGCTTGTTTTGTCTCGCCGTACGTATGTACCAAGGCATTCAATTTCTCGACCACAGAGACTTTTTCTTCTCCAATATAATGTTAAAACCGGCCACGCACCTCACCTATACCAGAAGGAAAAAGTCTCGATCGGTGTCTCAGTTTAGCGCACAGATTCCAAAAAGACACACATGTCGAAGAAATTCTTCTAGACATGCACTGGCTTGAAAGCAGCTCTGTGCCTCCTCGACACATACTAAAATCCAAACATCCAGCCGTGCAGGCCATTTCTGCAATGCACTACTTGCACGATGTTGACTCAAACTGGAAAGCGCCCATCAAATATGAAGGCACAGTAAAACCATTGATAGACACAATGCCCCGCGACGAATCTATCTGCATTTGTGACACTGATCAGCCTATGCGATGTTCGTATGTGTATCCTCGAAAGGTGAAGCAGCAAAAAGCTTCATGACATAGGATGTAATTTCTATGCAGACGCAAGCGGCTCTTCTCCTGTTGCAGTACGCAGAATGCATGAACAACAGGTGCCCAGTTTTGTCTAATCATGAAAACCCAAATGACATACCAACGGCTCAAATCAGGACTCCTGGTGTAGTGCTAGACTTGTAGTCTTGCGTTGTAACGCTCGCGCGCAAGAAGCAAAGCTGTTCAAATTGAGTTGGACTCGTCATGTTTGAAAACTCTTCTCTCACAGCTCCTGTGATAGATGGCTCACCGGCTTGAATATCGAGATGTGCCTCTGAAATGAAATTCAATGTTTCGTGAATGTTGATGTGCGCATCACATACGCAAGCAGAGTGACAGCTTCTGTGTGTTGGTCACATCGCACTTTCATCAGAATTGCAGTGAATCGCCATGGACGTTGTTTCAGCGCGACAGCTACTCTGTAATTCTTCGTCATATATTGAAGCGCAAAAACACATATTTCTCCTTCATGTCATGCAGACTAGCCTGTGTCAAATTGCAGTCTGATGCGCATCAATTTTTTTTTCAGAAGGCGATTTAAGGTGCAATCGACTGTGTTCCAGAAACGCTGTCTAGTGTTCTTCCGTCTATTCTTATGCTGATCTAACACGCAGAACACCAGATGTCTCACACCAAATTACTCTGAACATCGAACTCTCGGAACTATTACTTTCCTGCACAGTGTATCGCTGTGAACAAGCAGCAGCACGTCGCAACTTTTGTTACAACTACGGGTTGTCGTCGTCTTCTTTGCTTGATGCGTCGTGAACGTACTCAAAATACTACAAGAACCAGCAAACATAGCACGTTCATTCAGATGTAGCTGCAGGATTTAGCACTGCTATGTTCTCAACTACGACTGCACGTGTAAACCACTTATAATTCAGCGGAACTACACCGACGTTGCACGCTGCAGTAGCGAGTTGGCGCAGACGTGTACTCAGCCTGTTTTCAAATGCTCAAAATGTCTCGGCATTGAGTTGCATCAATATCACATTTACTCGTTCCTCGTTTGTGGCACGTTAATGTGCAGCGAGGAAGGCAGGTAGAGTGCACTATATATGAAACCCGCACTGGCCGCAGCTCCAGCTGTACATGTCTCATAGCACTAGGACACGTTCGGTATGAGATAAATGTCTGATTGAATGCTGTACGTATAAAGACTGCAAATTCGTCTGAACACTGCATACGTTGCTCGTCAGCATTTTTTTCAGTACTGTTTTAATTTGCGAGAGAAAGTGGTAGACTCAACACTGCCACTGCATCATGATTGCGTCACCGAAAAAAAAAAGTGGTATACATCATAGTTGCTGCTGATCGGAGCAGCAATATGTATCTGCGCATACACACACAATAAGTGGAAGGAAAGGCGAGGAGACGCCTAGAGCTTACTCAGATAGACTTGTTTCAGGCCGGAAGCCACCAAATATGCTGCCAGACAGTCTGTGCGAAAGGTCTGACATGGCTTTCACCAACAAAAGCCACCCAAACATGCAACAACGCACAAAAAGCAAGCTACATACTCCACAACCTGCCTTCGAACGTTAGCATTCATCGCTTCTCTATCAATAAACGGGAAACGAGAAGTCGGAAACTTACCGCCAACTAGATCGTGTTTGCTCCGAATTCCTAACAGGATCAACCTGTTCAAAATTTCCTACTTATTCGAACACTCGAACAGTGATGTGTGAGGGGTTGCCTACATAAAGATGTTCTCCTCTTCATCGAAGATGCATTGAGTTGTAGGCTTACAACGCCCCGCGTTTTTCAGAATCAAACAGACAGCTTTTGGTCAATGTCATATCGTCTACTGAATCGTCTCTATGTATGTTAAACATCCTTCCAAAATAACACGCAGACATGCCCAACGCTCCAACATAGAAAATAGCAATACGAAAGTTGAACTTCCTCATTTTATAGAACAGCCTCAGGCTCACTATAATATTTTGTCAATATTCAATCATGCAATACCAAATGTATATCTTGCCTACATCGTTTTGGCACAACTTTAGAAGAACGCAAAAAGTCACTAAAGCCAGAGCGTTGCCCTAGCAGCTCTCTATAGACTGCAGCCTATTTGTGCGGCAGCTAATAGAACCAAAGACGTTCTGCTTGTGCAATGTCAGATACAGTACAATTTCAAACCCTTGCATACGTTGTTGAATGCTTGACACTGATTGTCCCCACGCAAAACACCTTACGTCCGTTGCTTGTTTTGTTTCGCCGTACCGTATGTACCAGAGCATTCAATTTCTCGGCCGTAGAGTTTTTTTCTTCTACAATATAACGTTTCCAGCAATCGGCTGCGCACACCACATTTCCCAAAAAAAAAAAATATCGATCGGTGTTTTAGCGCACAGTTTCCAAAAAGACACACAAGTCGAAAAACTCCTTACAAACATGCACCTGTTTGGGACCAGCTAGGTGATTTTCGACACATATTAAAATCCAAACATCCAGCCGTGCACTCCTTTTCTGCGGTGCACTACTCGCACAATGTTGAGTCAAACTGGAAAGCGCCCATCAAAAAGTATGGCACCGTAAAACCATTGATAAACACAATGCCCCACGACGACTCTATCTGCATTTGTGACACTGATCAACCTATGCAATGTTCGTATGTGAACTCCAATTCAGATATGCACTTCCTCCGTGTCTTCGAAATGTGCAGCAACGAGAAGCTTCATGACATAGGATGTAATTCCTATGCAGACGCATGCGGCTCTTCTCCTGTTGCAGTACGTAGAATGCAAAAAACAACAGGTGCCCAGTTTTGTTTAGTTATAAAAACCCAAATGACGTATCGACACCGCAAGTCAAGACCCCCGATGTAGTGCTAGACGTGTAGTCCTGCGTTGTAACGCTCACGCGTAAGAAGCAAAGCTGTCCAAAATGTGTCGGACTCGACACGGCTTGTTTGCTTGTACGAAGACGAAAGGCGTTTCACGTGTTTACGCATGAAAAATCACCTACCTGTCATATATATATATATGTCATGTGTTTGAAAACTCTTCTCAACGGCTCTTGTGATATATGGCTCACCGGCTTGAATATCGAGATGCGCATCTGAAATGAAATTCACATTTTCGTGGAAGGTGAAGTGCGCATCATATACGCAAGCAGAGGGACAGCTTCTCTGTGTTGGCCACATCGCACATGTATAAAGATCCCAGCAAACCAAAATGGACGTTGTTTCAGCACCACAGCTACTGTGTAGTTCTTCGTCATATATTGAAGCACAAAACTACATATTTCACCTTCATGTCACGCATTCTAGTCTGTGCCAAATTGCAGTCTGATGCGCATCAATGGTTTTTTCAGAAGGCGATTTAAGGTGCAATCGACTGTGTTCCAGAAACGCTGTCTAGTGTTCTTCCGTCTATTCTGATTTATGAAGATCTAACACGCAGAACACCAGGTGTCTCACACCAAATTACTTTGAACATCGAACTCTCGAACTATTACTTTCCTGCACAGAGTATCGCTGTGAACAAGCAGCAGCACGTTGCAACTTTTGTTACAACTACGGGTTGTCGTCGTCTTCTTTGCTTGATGCGTCGTGAACGTACTCAAAATACTACAAGAACCAGCAAACATAGCACGTTCATTCAGATGTAGCTGCAGGGTTTAGCACTGCTATGTTCTCAACTACGACTGCACGTGTAAACCATTTATAATTCAGCGGAACTACACCGACGTTGCACGCTGCAGTAGCGAGTTGACGCATACGTGTACTCAGCCTGTTTTCAAAGCTCAAACAAAAATGTCTCGGCACTGAGTTGCGTCAAACAGCACATTCAATCTCCTCTCGTTTGTGGCAAGATAGTGCACAGCGATGAAGGCAGCGACAGTGCACTACACATGAAAGCCGCACTGGCCGCAGCTCCAGCTGTACATGTCTCATAGCACTAGGACACGTTCGGTACGAGATAAATTCCTGATTTTATGCTGTATGTATAAAGACGGCAGATTCGTCTGAGCCCTGCATACTCTGCCCTTCAGCACTTTACTCAACGCATTTTCATTTTGCGCGAGATCGCGGTCGATTCAACACTGCCACTGCATTAAGCTTGCGTCACCGAAAAAAGAAAAGTGATATACATCATAGTTGCTGCTTATCGGAGCAGTAATATGAATCTGCGCATTCACACACAATAGGTGAGAGGACAAGCGAGGTGACGCTTAGAGCTTACTCAGATCGACCTTTTCATGTTGCAGGCCGGAAGACACCAAATAATCTGCCAGACACGTCTGTGCGAAAGGTCTGACATGGCTTTCACCAACAAAAGCCACCCAAACATGCATCAACGCACAAAATGAAAACTACATACGCCACAGCTTGCTTTCTAACGTTAGCATTCATCGCTTCTCATTCAATGAACGTCAAAAATCACTCCTGACCAGGTCGTTCTTGCTCCGAGTCCTAACAAGATCAACCTGTTCAAAAACTCCTTTTTTTCCGAACACTCGAACAGTGATGTGTGAGCAGATGCTACATAAAGATGTTCTCCTCGTCATTGAAAAAGCATTGTGTTCTAGGCTTACAACACCTCGTATTTTTTTTCAATAAAACCGACAGCTTGAGGCCAATGTCATATCGTGTACTTAATCGTCATTACGTATAATGATCATCCTTCCAAAATAACACGCAAATATGCCCAACGCTCTCAGCACAGGAAAATGTTATAAACCAATAGATTCTCCACATTCTACGGAACTGCCTCAGGCTAACAATAAAACTTTTTCAATAATCTGTTCGAGAAAAAAGAGACAAGGATGCAACATCAAACGTATACCTTGCCTACACCGTTTTGGCACAACCTCAGAAGAACTCAAAAAGTCCCAGAAGCCAGAGCGCTGCACTAGCAGCTGCAGAATCTGTATACTGCAGAAAAAATGTGCAGCAGCTAGAAAAACAGGAACGCCCTGCCTGTGCAATGTCAGACACAAACCATCTTCAAACGCTTGCATACGTTGTTGAATGCTTGACACTGATTGTCCCCACGCAGAACACCTTACGTCGTTGCTTGTTTTGTTTCGCCGTACCGTATGTACCAGAGCATTCAATTTCTCGGCCGTAGAGTCTCTTCTTCTACAATATAACGTTTTCAGCAATCGGCTGCGCACACCACATTTCCCAAAAAAAATATATCGATCGGTGTTTCGATTTAGCGCACAGTTTCCAAAAAGACACACAAGTCGAAAAACTCCTTACAAACATGCACCTGTTTGGGACCAGCTAGGTGATTTTCGACACATATTAAAATCCAAACATCCAGCCGTGCACTCCTTTTCTGCAGTGCACTACTCGCACAATGTTGAGTCAAACTGGAAAGCGCCCATCAAAAAGTATGGCACCGTAAAACCATTGATAAACACAATGCCCCACGCCGACTCTATCTGCATTTGTGACACTGATCAACCTATGCGATGTTCGTATGTGAACTCCAATTCAGATATGCACTTCCTCCGTATCCTCGAAATGTGCAGCGACGAGAAGCTTCATGTCGAAAATAGTATTTTCTCTGCAGACGCAAGCAACTCTTTTCCTTTTGCAGTATGCAGAATGCAAGAACAACAGGTGCCCAGCTTTGTCTAATCATGAAAACCCATGTTACGTATCGACAGCGAAAATCAAGACTCCTGGTGTAGTGCTAGACTGTAGTGCTACGTTGTAACGCTCGCGCGGAAGAAGCAAAGCTGTTCAAATTGAGTTATACTCGTCACGTGTTTGAAAACGCTTCTCTCAACGGTTCATGTGATATATGGCTCACCGGCTTGAATATCGAGATGTGCCTCTGAAATGAAATTCAATGTTTCATGAATGGAGAAGTGCGCAGTACATACGCAAGCACAGTGACAGCTTCTGTGCGTTGGTCACATCGCACTTTTATCAAGATCGCAGTGAACCACCATGGACGTTGTTTCAGCGCGACAGCAACTCTGTAATTCTTCGTCATGTATTGAAGCTCAGAAACACATATTTCACCTTCATGTCACGCATTCTTGCCTGTGTGTCATGTGCAGTCCGATGCGGATGGAAAGTTTTATCCGCAACCGATCTAAGGTGCAATCAACTGTGTTCCACAACGCTGTATAGAGCTATTCCGTCTAGTTTGCATTACGCAGATTTAACACGCAGAACACCAGATGTCTCACACTATGTTACTTCGCACATTGGACTCTCGAACCACTATTTTCCTGCACAGAGTATCGCTGTGAACAAGCAGCAGCACCTCGCAGCTTTTGTGACAACTACGGGTTGTCGTCGTCATCCGTTGCTTGATGCGTCCTGAGCGTACTCAAAATATTACAAGATCATGCAAACATAGCAACTTGTGAAATCCCCCCCTCATTCAGATATAGGCTGCACGCGATAGATTTTCCATGCTCTTATTTTTTACTGAACGTAAAAGCTGTTTGTGATTCAACGGAACTTCGCCGCTGTTGCACGCTGCAATACCCTTTTGACGCATACGTGTACTCACCTGTTTTCAAAAGCTCATTTAAAAATGTCTCGGCTCTGAGTTGCATCAAACTGCAGATTTGATTGTCTCTCGTTTGTGCCATGCTAGTGTACAGCGATGAAGGCAGCTAGAGTGCACTACACATGAAACCCGCACTGGCCGCAGCCCCAGCTGTACATGTCTCATAGCACTAGGACACATTCGGTACGAGATAAAGTCCTGATTTTCTGCTGTATGTAGAAAGACGGCAAATTCGTCTGAGCCCTGCATACTCTGCCCTTTAGCACTTTACTCAATGCATTTTCATTTTGCGCGAGATTGCGGTCGTTTCAACACTGCCACTGCATTCAGCTTGCGTCACCGAAAAAAGAAAAGTGATATACATTATAGTTGCTGCTTATCGGAGCAGTAATATGAATCTGCGCATTCACACACAATAGGTGAGAGGACAAGCGCGGTGACGCTTAGAGCTTACTCAGATCGACCTTTTCATGTTGGAGGCCGGAAGCCACCAAATAATCTTCCAGACACGTCTGTGCGAAAGGTCTGTCATGGCGTTCATCAGCAAAAGCCACCCAAACATGCAACAACGCACAGAAAGGAAACTACATACGCCACAGCTTGCCTTCTAACGTTAGCATTCATCGCTTCTCAGTGTGTGTAATAAATCTATACATATATATATATATCACTCCTGACCAGGTCGTGCTTGCTCCGAGTCCTGATAAGATCAACCTGTTCAAAATTTCCTACTTATTCGAACACTCGAACAGTGATGTGTGAGCAGTTGCCTACATGAAGATGTTCTCCTTGTCGTTGAAGATGCCTTGAGTTGCAGGCTTACAAAACCCTGTATTTTTCAGAAAAAAACCGATAGCTTGTGGCCAATATCATATCGTGTACTGAATCGTCATTTCCTGTATTGATCATCCTTTCAAAATAAGATGCAGATTTGTCCAACGCTCTCAACACAAAAAACAACATAAGACAATGAAATTTCAACATTCTACGGACAGCCTCAGTCTCACTATAATATTTTGTCTATATTCTGTTCGAAAAAACGAGACAATCATGCAACACCAAATGTAAATCTTGCCCACACCGTTTTGGCACAACCTTAGAAAAACGCGAAACGTCACAAAAGCCAAAGCGTTGCACTAGCAGCTTCATTATCTATACACTGCAGCATACTTGTGCAGCAGCTAATAGAATAAAGAACGCCCTGCCTGTGCCGTGTCAGACACAATACATCTTCAAACGCTTGCATACGTTTGTTGAATGCTTGACACTGACTGTCCCTACGCAGGACACCTTAGGTCGTTGCTTGTTTTGTCTCGCCGTACTTATGTACCAAGGCATTCAATTTCTCGACCACAGAGACGTTTTCTTCTACAATATAATGTTACAACGGGCCACGCACCTCACCTATACCAGAAAGAAAAATTCTCGATCGGTGTCTCAGTTTAGCGCACAGTTTCCAAAAAGACACACACGTCGAAAAAATTCTTCAAGATATGCAATAACTTAAGAGCAGATCCGTGCCTTTTCGACACATACTAAAATCCAAACAGCCAGCCGTGCAGGCCATTTCTGCAATGCACTACTTGCACAATGCTGAGTCAAACTGGAAAGCGCCTATCAAATATCATGGCACCGTAAAACCATTGATAATCACAATGCCGCACAAAAAAGCTATCTGCATTTGTGACATTGATAAAGTTATGCGATGTTCGTATGTGAACTCCAATTCAATTATGCGCTTCCTCCGTGTCATCGAAATGAGCAGCAACGAGAAACTTCATGACACAGGATGTAATTTCAACGCAGACGAAAGCGGCTCTTCTCCTGTTGCAGTACGCAGAATGCAAGAACAACAGGTTCTAAGTTTTGTCTAATCATGAAAACCCAAATAAAATATCGACAGCGCAAATCAAGTCTTCTGGTGTAGTGCTAGACTTGTAGTCATGCGTTGTAACGCTCACGCGCAGAAGCAAAACTGTTCAAATTGAGCTGGACTCGTCACGTGTTTGAAAACGCTTCTCTAAAAATTTGACGTGATATATGGCTCACCGTCTTGAGTATCGAGATTTGCCTCTGAAGTAGATTCAAATTTTCGTGAAGCTGAAGTGCGCATCACATACGCTAGCAGAGTGACAGCTTCTCTGTGTTGGCCACATCGCACATTCATGAGAATTGCAGTGAATTGCCATGGACGTTGTTTCAGTGCAACGGCTACCGTGTAATTCTTCGTCATATATTGAAGCGCAAAACCACATATATCCCCTTTATGTCACGGATTCTCGCCTGTGTCATGTTGCAGTCTGATGCGCATCAATTTTTTTTCTCAGAAGGCGATTTAAGGTGCCTTCATCTGTGTTCCAGAAACGCTGTCTAGAGTTCTTCCGTCTATTCTGACTTATGCAGATCTAACACGCAGAACACCAGGTGTCTCACACCAAATTACTTTGAACATCGGACTCTCGAACTACTACCTTCCTGCACAGAGTATCGCTGTGAACAAGCAGCAGCACCTCGCACCTTTTGTGACAACTGCGGTGTGTCGTCGTCTTCCGTTGCTTGATGGCGTCGTAAACGTACTCAAAATACTAAAAGAACCAGCAAACATAGCAACTTGTGAAATCTCACGCTCATTCAGATGTAGCTGCAGGGTTTAGCACTGCTATGTTGTCAGCTACGACTGCACTTGTAAACCGTTTATAGTTCAGCGGAACTACGCCGGTGTTACACGCTGCAGTAGCGAGTTGAGGCATATGTGTACTCAGCCTGTTTTCAAATGCTTAAAATGTCTCGGCATTGAGTTGCATCAAATATCACATTTACTCGTTCGTCGCTTGTGGCACGTTAATGTGCAGCGATGAAGGCAGGTAGAGTGCACTACATATGAAACCCGCACTGGCCGCAGCTCCAGCTGTACATGTCTCATAGCACTAGGACATGTTCGGTACGAGATAAATTCCTAATTGAATGCTGTACGTATAAAGACTGAAAATTCGTTTGAACACGGCATACGTTGCTCGTCTGCATTTTTCTCAGTACTGTTTTAATTTGCGAGAGAAAGTGGTAGACGCAACACTGCCACTGCATCATGATTGCGTCACCGAAAAAGGAAAAGTGGTATACATCATAGTTGCTGCTTATCGGAGCAGCAATATGTATCTGCGCATACACACACAACAAGTGGAAGGACAGGCCAGGAGACGCCTAGAGCTTACTCAGATAGACTGGTAGCAGGCCGGAAGCCACCATTTAATTTGCCAGACACTTCTGTGCATGTAGGTTTGACATGGGTTTCACCAACAAAAGCCACACAAACATGCAACAACGCACAAAAAGCAAGCTAAATACTCCACAACCTGCCTTCGAACGTTAGCATTCATCGTTTTTCATTCAATAGACGGCAAAAGAGAGTCGGGAACCTACCGCCAACTAGATCGTGTTTGCTCTGAATTCCTAACAGGATCAACCTGTGATGTGTGAAAAGCTTCCTAAATAAAGATGTTCTCCTCTTCATTGAAGATGCCTTGAGTTCTAGGCTTACAACACCCCGTATTTTTCAGAATCAAACAAACAGCTGGTGGTCAATGTCATATCGTGTACTGAATTGTCATTATGTACATTGATATCCTTCCAAAATAACATGCAGATATGCCCAAGCTCTGAACACAGAAAAAAGTTGTAAGACTATAGAAGCTCAAGTTTTTAGTTCACAGCCTCAAGCTCACTTGATGTTTGTCAATATTTCAATCGAAAAACCCGAAACCATCATGCATACCCAAATGTATATCTTGCCTACACCATTTTGACACAGCCTTAGAAGAACTCAAAAACTCGCAGAAGCCAGAGCGTTGCACTAGCAGCTTCAGAATCTGTATACTTCAGAAAAATTGTGCAGGAGCTAGAAAAAACAGGAACGCCCTGCCTGTGTAATGTCAGACACAAACTATCTTCAAACGCTTGCATACGTTGTTGAATGCGTGACACTGCTTGTCCCCACGCAGAACACCTAATGACATTGCTTGATTTGTTTCGCCCTACCGTATGTACCAAAGAATCCACTTTATCGGCGTAGAGCTTTTTCCTTTTGCAACAGAAAGTTTCCAGCAATCGGCTGCGCACATCACATTTCCCAAAAAAAAATATATCGATCGGTGTTTCGATTTAGCGCACAGTTTCCAAAAAGACACACAAGTCGAAAAACTCCTTACAAACATGCACCTGTTTGGGACCAGCTAGGTGATTTTCGACACATATTAAAATCCAAACATCCAGCCGTGCACTCCTTTTCTGCAGTGCACTACTCGCACAATGTTGAGTCAAACTGGAAAGCGCCCATCAAAAAGTATGGCACCGTAAAACCATTGATAAACACAATGCCCCACGCCGACTCTATCTGCATTTGTGACACTGATCAACCTATGCGATGTTCGTATGTGAACTCCAATTCAGATATGCACTTCCTCCGTATCCTCGAAATGTGCAGCGACGAGAAGCTTCATGTCGAAAATAGTATTTTCTCTGCAGACGCAAGCAACTCTTTTCCTTTTGCAGTATGCAGAATGCAAGAACAACAGGTGCCCAGCTTTGTCTAATCATGAAAACCCATGTTACGTATCGACAGCGAAAATCAAGACTCCTGGTGTAGTGCTAGACCTGTAGTGCTACGTTGTAACGCTCGCGCGGAAGAAGCAAAGCTGTTCAAATTGAGTTATACTCGTCACGTGTTTGAAAACGCTTCTCTCAACGGTTCATGTGATATATGGCTCACCGGCTTGAATATCGAGATGTGCCTCTGAAATGAAATTCAATGTTTCATGAATGGAGAAGTGCGCAGTACATACGCAAGCACAGTGACAGCTTCTGTGCGTTGGTCACATCGCACTTTTATCAAGATCGCAGTGAACCACCATGGACGTTGTTTCAGCGCGACAGCAACTCTGTAATTCTTCGTCATGTATTGAAGCTCAGAAACACATATTTCACCTTCATGTCACGCATTCTTGCCTGTGTGTCATGTTGCAGTCCGATGCGGATGGAAAGTTTTATCCGCAACCGATCTAAGGTGCAATCAACTGTGTTCCAGAACGCTGTATAGAGCTATTCCGTCTAGTTTGCATTACGCAGATTTAACACGCAGAACACCAGATGTCTCACACTATGTTACTTCGCACATTGGACTCTCGAACCACTATTTTCCTGCACAGAGTATCGCTGTGAACAAGCAGCAGCACCTCGCAGCTTTTGTGACAACTACGGGTTGTCGTCGTCATCCGTTGCTTGATGCGTCCTGAGCGTACTCAAAATATTACAAGATCATGCAAACATAGCAACTTGTGAAATCCCCCCCTCATTCAGATGTAGGCTGCACGCGATAGATTTTCCATGCTCTTATTTTTTACTGAACGTAAAAGCTGTTTGTGATTCAACGGAACTTCGCCGCTGTTGCACGCTGCAATACCCTTTTGACGCATACGTGTACTCACCTGTTTTCAAAAGCTCATTTAAAAATGTCTCGGCTCTGAGTTGCATCAAACTGCAGATTTGATTGTCTCTCGTTTGTGCCATGCTAGTGTACAGCGATGAAGGCAGCTAGAGTGCACTACACATGAAACCCGCACTGGCCGCAGCCCCAGCTGTACATGTCTCATAGCACTAGGACACATTCGGTACGAGATAAAGTCCTGATTTTCTGCTGTATGTAGAAAGACGGCAAATTCGTCTGAGCCCTGCATACTCTGCCCTTTAGCACTTTACTCAATGCATTTTCATTTTGCGCGAGATTGCGGTCGTTTCAACACTGCCACTGCATTCAGCTTGCGTCACCGAAAAAAGAAAAGTGATATACATTATAGTTGCTGCTTATCGGAGCAGTAATATGAATCTGCGCATTCACACACAATAGGTGAGAGGACAAGCGCGGTGACGCTTAGAGCTTACTCAGATCGACCTTTTCATGTTGGAGGCCGGAAGCCACCAAATAATCTTCCAGACACGTCTGTGCGAAAGGTCTGTCATGGCGTTCATCAGCAAAAGCCACCCAAACATGCAACAACGCACAGAAAGGAAACTACATACGCCACAGCTTGCCTTCTAACGTTAGCATTCATCGCTTCTCAGTGTGTGTAATAAATCTATACATATATATATATATCACTCCTGACCAGGTCGTGCTTGCTCCGAGTCCCTGATAAGATCAACCTGTTCAAAATTTCCTACTTATTCGAACACTCGAACAGTGATGTGTGAGCAGTTGCCTACATGAAGATGTTCTCCTTGTCGTTGAAGATGCCTTGAGTTGCAGGCTTACAAAACCCTGTATTTTTCAGAAAAAAACCGACAGCTTGTGGCCAATATCATATCGTGTACTGAATCGTCATTTCCTGTATTGATCATCCTTTCAAAATAAGATGCAGATTTGTCCAACGCTCTCAACACAAAAAACAACTATAAGA
Source organism: Podarcis erhardii (assembly GCF_964252035.2). Lineage (NCBI taxonomy): Eukaryota > Metazoa > Chordata > Lepidosauria > Squamata > Lacertidae > Podarcis > Podarcis erhardii. Next base: position 142 of record NW_028292771.1, on the reverse strand, counting down.
CAATGAAATTTCAACATTCTACGGGACAGCCTCAGTCTCACTATAATATTTTGTCCATATTCTGTTCGAAAAAAACGAGACAATCATGCAACACCAAATGTAAATCTTGCCCACACCGTTTTGGCACAACCTTAGAAAACGC